>NC_056732.1:1562868381-1562953381 GCF_019279795.1 Protopterus annectens
TTGTGCCTGACTACTTCCTGCAAAGTACATTTCCCTTACTATTTAAATACAAGTCTCTTCATGAGTAGCATGCATAATCAACCTCAATGACAGTGATACAAACATGATACCATCTGCACTCTTTGCTTGTTCTTGAATTACATCTGACAGCTTTAAGTACTAATAAAAGAGACATGTTACAAACTATAGGACTAATCTTACCCCTCTGCTGGAAGCAGTTGTTATCCCTGAGAGCCAGAGATCTGGTTTACCAGTCCCAGGGACTGGTTTTCCTGGAATGGTTACTGCCTCCTTTGTATAAAAAGATGGAATGGTGTATCTTCCTGTTGCTTCTTGTGAAATGAATGGCTGCCAGGTAGTGAACCAAACTGTTTCTGCTCCTGTGCTTCTGTGAAAGAGAATTACAAGTTACTTTCCTGCAACTTCAGTTTTGCTTCTGAAATTGATTAATGGGTGATCAGTACAAGAGTATGTTTACAAAATAGGGGAATGGAGACATCCCTAGCACAAGTTTCAGCTTCAGCCCTTCACCTTCTTTCTTTCAGGTATTAGAGTACAGGAAGCAAGAAACAGGAAACATTTAAATAGTATCTGAAACATAATAAAATTAAAAAAAAAATACAACACACACAAGCAGCAGCCATAAATAAAGTGACTGCTATACTGTCATCTAGATTTTCAGATCCAGGCATTTATAAACTAATGACTTTACATGGATTGCATAATGCCAATTGAATAGCACCTGGTGAGAGGCTTCAGAAGAAAAATCCAAGCCATCATTCCATACAAACCTATATATTTATCCATTTGTGTACCAAAAGGTTTGTAAATAAAAGAAATGTGGTGCTGCATCCCTAGTTAGCAGGTGTATTCTTGAAGGTATCAAGAGGAGTGCTCTAATAGACATATTGATCTAAAGCTCCTACAAATTCAATAGAAACGTTTTTAATAATGAAAGCCAGTGAGATAGAAGCCATGTGTAATCTAGTAGAAAAAAAATCCTAGGGGGATAGAGTATGCTGGCCTCCCGGAATGGACTTCACCAATCCTGGGTAAGTTTAGAATACATGCTGCCTTGTAATCCAGATATGGATATATTGCTACACTTACAAGCTGGATGTATGAACTCTTTTTTTATATGCAATACATCTTACTGCTGTAGTCTATCATGAACTACTCATAAATCAATTGTCAGTTATACAGCTTAACAGTCTCGTACAGAATTTACCTGATGCAGCTATAATGCTTTTTGCTATAGTATGTTAATACAATTGATCTATGTTCAATTACACAGCTTCTTCCTTTACAATGAGGTAGTAGGTTCTCATGGAAGACTTCTTAAACCCACATCCTTTCCTGTATACTTTACAAAAGCATGAAAAAGCACATCAAATTCAGGCTTAAATGTTATTAAGATGTATCATTTCTGGAACCGCTTTTACTCTTGGCATATTTTTGTCCAATAATTATTTGTATCAACCAAGACATGCAGCTGGTCTAAAGAAGAGGCTTAGATAGACAGAAACACTATAAGGTGAGGCATGTTTGTTATTTTAAAAATTTTCTCTGAGAAGGAACACTCAATGATGACATGAAGCTCTGTCTCTTATGATAGGTTTTTGCTGTTCATAGGCAATACTAGGGTAACTGTCATTTTAAGCCTAGCCAATAACTCAAAGTCAGAATCAAACTCCATACCTTGAGTCAGTAAGGTGAAGTCCTTAACCATTATGCCAAATCCAACAAACACTGTTATTTACAAATATTAAAAAAGTGTTTTTTAAGTTTACTTTGATTTTATATTGCCTAGTGGGCTCAGTATCAGCTCACTGTACATTGTATGCTCCTCTCATAACTTTCTGAAACTGACAACTAATGCTTAGCTTTCAATAGCTTCTAATCATTACTATGATAATGGAAGGCAGAAAGTTTTAGCCCTCTCCCTGCACACCTGATGTTCATATCTGTATTTAATTTCTGTCACTGCTGATCTCATTGAATTCAGTGATATACATGTGTCATGCTACTACACTTTGCATGGCACATTAAAATGAACTCCTAGCTCACTTCTCCCCCCTCCACACTCAGCAATTTGCCATTATCTCTTTCCTAGAGCTTATCCTTGATCGTCTTTTGCAGCATTCCTCTCTCTAGTCTGGCTTACTTCTCATGGACTGAGGCCATCAGGGACATTTTATATAATAACGTCCAGGAAGTGGGCACACAGGAGGGTGATGTGGTACAACACTATCCTGGAAGCTGTAGGAGCCTTTTTTGCTATCCCCTACTGAATGAAATTTATATATCTACAGTTTTATTTTTATTTTCATTTATATGTTTAATATATGTTCCTTTGATAGGGTATGTAAAAGTTCTAGTAATAAGTAAAGGTATATGTTTCCTTTCAAGGAATATGAATTGTATTATTTTGGTATTGCAATAGTTAAGACAGGTTAATTGAATAATTCTATATAATTTAATTTATTGATTGGGGTATATATATTTGTTTTAAGGTAATACTTGTGTATATCTGAAGAAGTTGTGGACGAAAACGTACTGCTTACTGTTGTAGTCAGCGTTAGAGTGGTGTGCTGTGCTTAATACCTGTCAATAAACGTGTTTTCGTGGAAACGGCTATCCAGGTGCTTCTTTTTATTGTTTTGGTGATTTCTGGAGCTTTTTCCTCCTTTTAATTGGATTTTGCTATACCCTAGTTACATTCTTGCCCCGCACCCAATATATAAGAAAATCTATGTGTAACTAGTTGACTGATAAACTGCTGATGAATTTTACAGTTTGTGATGTAGGCCAAGAGGCTCTGGTACCCTGTGAGGATTTCAAATATGAGCAGAAAACCCCTCCCCTCACCATTGCTCAGTCCCAGTCAACCCTCACTAAATCTTAGCAAGCTATTTTAATGATAGTTCAGAAGAGTTTTGATGATTTCGTGGCTGTTGCAAAATGAAGAACAGAAAGGCTTCAAAGTGACAACATTTCTTGTAGTTTACTTAAATACAACTGCAGGTTGCTGCTTTAAAGAAGAACCCAATGGTACATGCAAACAGATAAGATACAATTTATTTTAATACGCCCGCCTGTTGGCATTTGCAAAATGGGACATTTTGCATTTCTGATGCAATCCAAAAAAGAACTCGCATGACAGGCAGGTTCACGGCCAAAATAGATAACTCAAAGTCAAAAAGGCAGCCAGCACCCAGAATGCGTTCTGACCCAAACAAACAGACCGGTTTCGGCACACATCCTTCTTCAGTGATAGCATGACATTCCATCAACTGACTTAATATAGCCATGAAATAATTAGCTAATAAGAAAATAGGTGAGGATAATTACCTATTTAAAGGTATCAAACCAGAAAAATAAAATTGAACCCTAAAGTTAAAAATGTTTACATAAACATAATGAGAACAGAAAACTTTTAGTTATGTACTTACCATAACTTCGGATGTATGGGATCCATCTCGCCTACATTCATAACTGATGGGCTCGGAGCCGATCCATCGGCTCCGACTCGGCCAACTAGTACACTAGAACGAAGTCTCTTATTGGCTGGGCTACCCCTTATCCCAGGATGCACCACACCTGCTTCCCCAGATCTTGTTTGTTCGCTTTCATACATACATGCAAACACAGAAAAAATAGTAGTCACTATAACCAACTAAAGTTCTTCAAGAGAAGATCTCCAAATGGAACTACATCTCCTCTAAATCCCAATGGAAGGGGGAAGGAGGGTGGGTATGAATGTGAGATGGATCCCATACATCCGGTTATGGTAAGTACATAACTAAAAGATGTAATGGGATCCTATCTCGCCTACATTCATAACTGATGGGACAGCGTCCCTAGCACCTAAATCCCGGGTGGCTCATTGGAAAACACTCCTGAGAACTGTGGAACCAAAGGAAGCCCTGCCTCGAGAAACCACATCCAATTTGTAATGAGAAATGAAAGTGTGCGGAGAAGTCCAGGTAGCCGCAGCACAAATATCATCTATTGATAATTTGGAGTGAAAAGCTACAGAAGTAGCTATTGCCCTGGTAGAATGAGCCTTGACTGGAAAGGGAAGCTCTTTGTTAGCCTGTGAATAAATAAAAGAGATACAATCTTTAATCCATTTAGCTATGGAGGTTTTAGCTACTGGTTGACCCAATTTGTTTATTGCAAAGGAAACAAACAGTTGATTTGATTTCCGCGTCTGAGCGGTTCTATTCAAATAAAAACGCAGTTGTCTATGGACATCCAATTGATGAAAGGTATATTCTGCGTTATTAGAGAACTCTGGAAAAAAATACAGGGAGCTCTATAGTCTGTTGAATACAGAAAGAAGAAGCTACCTTTGGTAAAAAGGAGGGATTTAATTTCAAGGACACTCTATGCTTGTGAAAAATCAAATAGGGAGGATCAGAACAAAGAGCTTGAAGTTCTGAAACCCGCCTGGCCGAAGTTATGGCCACTAAAAAGACTGTTTTCCAGGACAGAAATTTCAAATCGCAGGTAGCAGCTGGTTCGAAAGGGCGGGCAGTTAAGGCAGCAAGAACCATATTTAGGTCCCAAGGGGGGACAGGGTGGGATATTGGAGGCCTAAGGAGCCATGCTCCTTTAAGGAAAGACTTACAAAGTTTGTGAGACATCAATGAAGGTTCAAAAGAAGAATGAAAATTAGAGATAGCCGCTAGCTGAACCTTAATCGTGGAAACTGAAGAGCCCAACTGAAAAAGAGAGGCCAAGAAATTCAGAACCTCCGATACTGGGGCAGTAAAGGGGTTTATACCTCGTTGCTGAGCCCAGAAGGCGAACCTTTTCCACTTGCTGGAATAAAGTTTGACAGTGGAAGGTTTATGAGAAGAAGACAATATGTGGATCACCTCCGGAGAAAGGGAATTGTCTCGGACTAAGGATGGAAGTGGAGTAACCATGCCGCCAACTTCAATGACCTGAGAGACGGGTGAAACCGTCCTGACTGATGAGTCAACAGGTCCAGCACTGAGTCCAAAAACCATGGACCTTCTACCGCGTGCCTCTGTAGGAAAGGAAACCAAACTTGACGAGGCCAGTGCGGGGCAATCAAAATCATCTCGCTCTCCAGGTGAATGGCCTTCTGTATCACCCTCGGCAGAAGGGGAACCGGAGGGAAGGCATAAAGAAGACCGGGGGGCCAAATGTGGGTCAGAGCGTCCCTGGGAATCTGTCCCTGGGAGGGGATCAGCGTGAAGAACTCTCTGCACTTCGTATTGTGGGGGCTGGCAAACAGGTCGCAGCAAGGGAGGCCCCATTTGGCGAAGATTTCCGCAGCCACTCTCTGGTTGAGGGACCACTCGTGGGGTAACAGAATGGTCCTGCTTAATCTGTCCGCAATCACATTGGATTTCCCCGGTATGTGCGTTGCCATTAGAAAGCGGTTGGTAGCTACCACCCAGTGCCAAAGTCTCATGGCTTCTCTGCACAGTGGGTAAGACCTGGTTCCACCTTGCTTGTTTATATACCAAACCACCGACATGTTGTCGGATAGGATAGCAATCGGACCTTGCGGGAGAGCGTGATGGAGAGCTTGAAGTACCAAGAGTACCGCTCTCATCTCCAGGATATTGAAATGTAAATGCGTTTCCTGGATTTGCCATGTGCCTTGGACCGACCTGTCCAGGTAATGACCCCCCCACCCTACCTGGGAGGCATCCGTGGTCACAGTGGCAACAGGGGGTTGAGGAATAAAGGGTCGCCCCTGGTCGAGATTGGACTGGAGGAGCCACCAACGCAGATCCCGACGGCAACTCTCCGTGATCATGACTAAATGGTTCAAAGGGAGTTCCTGATAGGACCATTGAACCGATAGGAGCCATTGCAAAATTCGCATGTGAAGTCTGGCTAAGGAGACTAAGAGTATAGTTGACGCCATCAAGCCCAACAGTTGTAGGATCAGATGGGCCGGAGCTCTTGATGGGGGAGACAGGATTTGACTTGGTTTTGCAGAACCTGAATTCTTGCTGCCGGTAAGAAGGCGCGCATCCTTTTTGTATCTAAGTTTGCGCCTATAAAAGTAATACGCTGAGATGGCTGTAGTACAGATTTTTGCCAGTTGAACGTAATTCCCAAGAAACGGCCCAAGGTGAACGTGGCGTTGAGCGCCTGAAATAGTAAAATAGTAGATGCTCGGAGGTGGCAGTAAGGAGCCAGTCGTCCAGATATGGAAACACTTGGAATCCTAGACTCCTCAGGTGAGCAGTCACCACTGCCAGACACTTGGTGAACACCCTAGAGGCTGTGGTGAGACCAAAGGGCAGTGCTCGGAATTGGAAATGACTGACTCCGAGGCAGAAGCGTAAGTGTCTCCTGGACTCTTGAGCTATCAGAATGTGATAGTAAGCGTCCTGGAGATCTATAGAGCACATCCATGCATCCTTCTCCAGCAGTGGAAGAATGGATTGAAGGGTGACCATTCGGAATTTGGACTTTTCCACAAAACGATTCAATGAACTGAGGTCCAAAATGGGCCTGAAGTCCCCTGTCTTTTTTGGCACCAAAAATAATCTTGAGTAAGTTCCTGATCCGATCTGGTCGGTGGGGACAGGCTGGACGGCTCCTTTTTCTAGCAGCTTTGAAACCTCTATGGCTGCCTGATCCCGCTGACTGGGTGGCACGTCCGGGATTTCCCTTAAGGAAAGGGGGGGCTTGTTGAAGGGGATGAGATAGCCTCCGGTTATAATCCGAAGCACCCACTGATCGCTTGTTATAGATTCCCAAGCTTGTGGGTGCTCCGCAAAACGACCCCCGACTGGCTCCGGAGCTGCACAGTCGGGCAACAACTCAGGGACGCTGATTGTAGGAAGAACCACGAAAGGAATCGCGGTCTCCAGAATTACGGGGGCCTCTGCCGCCTCTGGGGCGGCGTCTTCCTGAATTCCCACCCCCCCGGCCTCTGGAGGGGGAATCACTGGGTGGAGTAGGGAAAGACCTCTGAGATTTTCTGAACCACATTTTCCCTCCTCTCTGGACCTTGGGGTAAGGCCTAGAAGGAGCGGAAAAGCGGGCCCCAACGGCAGTTAAGGTCTTGCCCTCCTGCTCGCACCGAGTTAGTGTGTCCTTCACCTTGGGTCCAAACAAAGATGACCCATCAAAGGGGGCATCGGCGAAGGAAGACTTGAAGGCCTCCGCAAATGAACACAAGCGTAACCAGGCGTGTCTCCTGAGGGCAATGCCTGTTCCCGCTGCTCTACTTGCCCCTTCGGCCGCATATGAAATGAGCCTCATGGACGAGTTTACGATGGAGAACAAGGTAGTCATCTGGGCGCCAACAGTAGGGGCTAGCGCCTCAGGTAGATTACCAGTGAGGGAGTCACTTAGCTCTTAAAGGAGGTCCCTTTGGAGCCTGGTAAAATGACATAAATAGTTCAGCGACCGTAAGGTAAAGGCCGCTGAAGACAGGGTACACTTCCCGTACCTATCCATGCTCCTGGAATCCTTATTAGGAGGGTGGATAGACGTTGAAGCCTCTGCCACGTCCTGCTGTGTGGCAGAAGCCACCACCATAGCATCTGCGGGAACACCTTTGGTAAGAAATTCCTTCTGGGGCGGGGCTGAAAGAAATTTATTAGGTCTCGCAGACACAGGTTCCACAGAATCAGGGTGTTCCCAAGCCCTTCGAGAAACCAAATCAAGGAGTTCATCGAAGGGCGGAGACACCCAGGAGGCGGAGGGCTGGGCCCCGAAGGCCTTGAGGAAGACTGACTCCTCAGCTGAAGGGGTTTTGGCCTGCCAATCTCCTCTCTGTCTCAGAATCTCCAGGATATCTGAGAAAGAGATATCATCCGAAGATGATTTGGGGGACCCTTCCGCGTCATCGAGGTCAGTATCCGATGTAACAGACTCATCTTGGGAGTCCACGTGCTTCCTCTTGCACAATTTCTTCCGTGGGGGCTCGTCCGAAGCAGTTTCGGACGGACCCCCCGGAAGAAGGGAACCCCCGATGGGGGTATCCTCAGGCCCTGGGGCCCCGCTGCCGGGAGACTGCAACACCGCAGAAGCACCAATCTCCAGATCTAGGGACGGTGAGGTAGTAGCCTGCTGAGCCGGCAAGGGCATGGCTAGCACGCTCCTCATGGCCGCAAAGGACGGACCTCCAGACTCCATGGAGATCACTGGTCTAGAAGCCACGATGGCACTGGGAATTCCAGCAGCCGATGCACCGAGGGGAAGATTAGGCACCGAGGCACCCAGTCCCAAAGTGTTCCCCTCGGGTCCGGCTGAGGAAGTTCCAGTACCAAACCCTGAACCCGAGGACAGGGTAGGAACTATAGTCGGTGATGACAGACCTCGAAGGGGTCTCGGTTCCGACCGTATGGCTCCGCATTGCTCCACCATCACCGACTCCAACGGCTCCGAGGAGGTTGGAGGAGGAATCGAATGTTTCGAAGGGGGGATCTGCTCCGAAGCCAACTGGGCTGGAGCCGAGACCATTTGAGCAAAAACTGGAGACTGGAAGAGCCTCTGAATCACCCTATCCAGATCCAAATCAGAAAGTTTCGAGGATTTAGAGGAGGTAGACAGACGAGAACTTTCCTCTCGGCTCCGAGAGTGTAGGGGACCAGCTCTGAAAAGGCTCCAACACTATCGGAGCCGGTTCCACCACAGCATGGACCACCATCGGCGCAGAAGGAGCTTTCTTCGGAGCCGAGGGGGAAGAGTCTGAGCTGCACACCTCCACCGGCTCCGAAAACATTGGAACCGAAGGAGGTGATTCGCCTCTCGATACTCCAATCCGCGGCTCCGACACTAATGGAGCTGAGGAAGGAGGCATCGAGGCAGACCCTTCGACCCTCGGCCCCGAAGTCAGTGGAGCCGAGGAAGAAGAGGTCGACTTTTGCTTTTTAGCAGTCGGTTACGACGGACTTGTCGGAGCCGACGATCTTTTCTTTTTAGAGGTAACAGGTGAATCTAAAGCTTCCTCGAAAGAGGGCTTAATAAGACCCTTCAAGATCAGTTTATTTTTGCGCTCTTGAAGAACCCTAGAGGAGAAAGCATGACATACACTACATGTCTCCTGTAAATGTTTAGGCCCTAGACAATACACGCATATCGAATGACTGTCTGTAATAGACATTTTGTAATTGCACCGAGTGCATTTTTTAAATCCTGACTTCTGCTCTTTGGACATGTTGAACAGAATAAAAAGCAGTCAAATATGAAAAGGTTAGCGCCAACTGTAGAGCGCGAGAAACAAGGCACAAGCTCTTGAGAGGGAGATTTACCTCACAAGAGAACACAGTAAACACGCACAACAACCACAAAAACAACGGGCAAAGGCCCTCTAATTTAAACGGGCTTTGCCCGAAGAAAAAATAATAATAACCAAACTCTCAAAAGTAGGGCAAAGGCCCTCTAACTTAAACGGGCCTTGCCCGACAGCAAAATAGAGTACCAGTAAATCACTTCACACATGCAAAAAAGTTATCATAAACAAACACAATTTTACAAAGAGTAGCTGTTAAAACAGCTGTTTTTATCAATTTTCAAAAAAACACCCCAAGGTCAAAGACCAGTAAAGGTAAAAGAAACCACTTAGCTCCAGCCAAGTCGAGACCACGTCCAGCTTGTAAAGCGGCAAACGAGATCTGGGGAAGCAGGTGTGGTGCATCCTGGGATAAGGGGTAGCCCAGCCAATAAGAGACTTCGTTCTAGTGTACTAGCTGGCCGAGTCGGAGCCGATGGATCGGCTCCGAGCCCATCAGTTATGAATGTAGGCGAGATAGGATCCCATTACATCTTAATCATATCTAGATATCTTAATATATTAAACTGTAAAAACATGCTAACCTGATTAAACAACTTGAGAATATATATAATTTTATAAATGATCATTAAGACCCGGGTTAAATAACCCCCCCCAAGTCTAATAATCCAGGTCTTTTCTTTGCTGTTAAGCATATTATGCCATCCAAATTTATTAATACTGTCACCCCTGATGGCATCAATGATTTGAAATTGAAACTGAGACAATACACGTTTATATAAAGCACTAGATAGATGGTTGTTCCTAATGTCACTAAGATGTTCTGACATCCTGATTCTCAGCGGTCTTGAGGTCTGCCCAATATAAAAAGCAGAACAGGAACAGGTGGCAAGATATATGACCCAATTGGTTCCGCAATTGCCAAAACATCTAATCTCAAAAATTTTTGTTGTATTCCTGCTGGAGAATTCTTTAGATTTCCTCATATAAACACAAAAAGAACAATGACCACAGGGAAAGGAACCTCTTAGTTGGTCACCAGAAAGTGTGAGTTGTATACCACCCATATTTCTTTGTCTTCCCTTTTTATGTAAATTCAGATATGATCCCAAGGTATGACCTCTCCTATATGAAAACTGGCAATCCGAGGCAAGGATATTGGCTAGGGCTGGATTGGCTAATAAAATATTCCAATTACTTTTAATCACATTTTTAATAACATTCATTTTCCTACCAAATGTGGTCACAAATCTAATGGGCATCACCCCTGTGTTGTTCTTTTCTTTGTAACTACGCAGCTCATTTCTATCAAATTGTTCCACCCAATTATATGCTGGCATAATATGTCCCGATTAATAACCTCTAGCCTTAAATCTGTTCTTTAATAGTTATAGTGTTCATAACTTGCCTGATCGGAGCATATCCTTTTAATTCTCTAAAATTGAGACTTGGGAATGTTTCTTTTGATATGTTTTGGGTGTGAACTATTGGCATCCAACAGGATATTGTATTTTGGGCATTTTCTGAAAATTTTTGTGTCAAGTGTATGATCAATATTCCTAGTGATAAAGACATCCAAGTATTGAATTTCACTATATTGCATATTGAGAGTGAATTCAATACCCCACTTGTTGTCATTTAGGTATTGAACGGACTTCAATAGATATTCCTGATCAGACCTCCAAATGAGCCAGCAATCATCAAGGTACCTACGTCAGATGTCCAATTCCTCTATGTAAATATTGTGGGCCTTATCATAGATAAGCTGTTCCTCCAAGAACCCCATAAATAGGTTGGCATATATGGGTGCAAATGATGCCCCCATTGCTGTGCCTTGGACTTGCCAATAGCAATCCTAATGAAAATAGAAAACATTCTTGGTTAGTACCTGTTCCACCATACAAAGTATCAGAGTATTAAAATCCGGTGGATAAAGATTACCCCTGGCCAACCAATATTCAACGGCCTGTAATCCGGCCCAATGCGGAATATTCATATAAAGATTTAACATCAAGGGTGCACATCCACCAGCTGGGCTCAAGTTGGGAGTCTGCCACAATTTGTAAAAATTCAGTTTTATCTTTCAGCCTGGATCTAAGCTCAAAAGAGGTTGTAAATGTAGAGTCAAGAATTCCGAAAGTGGTTCTGTTAAAGAGCCCCTGCCTGAAACAATAGGTCTACCAGGTGGTTTAGTTAGATTTTTATGAATTTTGGGCAATAAATAAAAAGTATGTCTATGTGGATCAATCACTGTTAGCTGTTTCTGGGTGTTTTTATCAATAGTTCCCTCTTCAATAGCTAAGTTCAAAAATTAATCTATCTCCTGTTTAAACCTATTGGTGGGGTCTAAGGGCATAGACATATAATGCTTATTATTCCGTAACTGTGTTTGTGCCTCAGAAACATATTGTTCCATATCCATTACCACTACAGCACCCCCCCTTATCTGCTGTGGTAATAACAATATTGGGTTTGTCCCTCAAATCCTTTACTGCCCGGAATTCTGACTCCGATAGATTGTTTCCCAGTATGAATGATTCCTCTTGTTTAAAGTGTAGGTCTCTGATGACTTTGTCTTGAAAAATGGTGACATGTTTGTCCATTGGTGGCTGGAAAATGGATTTTCGTAAACGAAAACGAGTAGCTCTTTGAGAATTATCTTTATGCCCTTTCCCTCCTTTTAATTGGATTTTGCTATACCCTAGTTACATTCTTGCCCCGCACCCAATATATAAGAAAAGCTATGTGTAACTAATTGACTGATAAACTGCTGATGCATTTTACGGTTTGTGATGCAGGCCAAGAGGCTCTGGTACCTTGTAAGGATTTCAAATATGAGCAGAAAACCCCTCCCCTCACCGTTGCTCAGTCCCAATCAACCCTCACTAAATCTCAGCAAGCTATTTTAATGATAGTTCAGAAGAGTTTTGATGATTTCGTGGCTATTTCTTGTAGTTTACTTAAATACAACTGTAGGTTGCTGCTGGAAAGAAGAACCCAATGGTACGTGCAAATAGATAAGATACAATTTATTTTAATATGCCCGCCTGTTGGCATTTGCAAAATGGGACATTTTGCATTTCTGACATACCTAACAGTGGGGGAAGCACAGCCTTTCTCATCACTTCCATCCTCGCAGTCATCAATGCCGTCACATCTCCGCAGAAGGTCGATGCATCTGCCTGATGTGATACAGTAAAATTCGGAGCCCTGGCACCACCAATGGCTGACTGGTGCAGCAGATGGAAATATACCTAAAAAAGGCAAAATAAAGCAACCAGTACATCAAAATACTGCCACACAGTAGGAATTTAAATGAAAACTATTTCACCAACCTCCAGCATTCTCTACTAATTATACATTTCTGTATGTGATATTTCACAAAATCCCTGGGTGTGTCATAATTTCCAACAGTCTGTTCACTTTGTCATTGCGGATTGTCATATGTACAATTTATTTTACCAGTTTGCATACAGTAATTGTTTAATTTGTGGCAGCTCATAACTTTGGTTAAGGACAGCATGTTAAAGGGTGCCTTTGCCGGTTTTTACTGAAATAAGAAAAGATGAGCAGTACAGTGTATTTCCAATATACAAGCATCAGTTCTTATGTGGTCAATTCATTATTACTGGCATCTTACATTATCGGACTCCAATATTTTCTAAGTGCTTTTGTTTTTTTTTTTTTTTTTTTTTTTGGAAAGATGCATTTTGTTGAATGCAATGAATGTATCTTTCCACAGCTATATTTGTGTGTGTGTGTGCGCGTGCGAGCTGTAACCGGCTTATCTACCACCCAATACCATTCATTCTCCAATCTCATGTTGGCGCCCCTTCAACTATAAAGTTCCAAAAAAACTAAAAAGATCCATTCCCATATCTGGTTGGCACCAGTAAGTTCAGGATTAAGATGGGCCAGGTCCCATTTCTGCAAGCACCTCAACTCTTAACTCTAAAAAACAAAGCAGGTCTTGCTTCAAGACTACTGTTTCTGTTTTTATAACAGTTGTTAGAGGCTCACAACAACTTACACCACAAATGAAGTGAAGTATTCAGAAATACCAGTGCAGAAATGAATATTAGTACTGCGGTGGTGGTGCTGCGGTAGCGTTGTTGCCTCACAGTAAGACGCTGTCCAGTTCGATTCTCAGCTAGAGCGTCTTCTGCGTAGAGACATGCGTGAATGGGTGTACCTTCGTTGAAGGTTGTGCGTCAGAGCTGGCAACTCGGCACGTAAAAATCTACTGCCAATCATTAGTGAACCGGAGTTCCGCTGTGGCGACCCCTAACCGGGAAAAACCAAAAGACACAACAACTGCACTATCAATTGATCGACATCTCCAAGTTGTGCCTTTAACACCTTGCTTCAGGGACCGCTGCCACCTTCAGTTCACCCTAGCTATATCTCTGGTGTGCATATATATGTGTCCCTAACCTCTGGAAAATGGCACCAATTAATCCCTTACATAAAGGACGTAATTCCACTGACATTACTAATTTCTGACCCATAGCCATCCTGTCTCCCCTCTCTAAAATCCTTGATAAATGTATTCCTCAACAATTTGTCCACTACCTCTTACAAAATAAGCTAATCACCAATATGCAACATGGATTTCAGCCAGACAAATAGCACCTCTACTGGATTGCTATCATTTACAGACACTGTCAATAAAGCTCACAATTCTAATAAACTTGTTATCTGCAGTATTTGTAGATCTATCAAAAGCCTTTGACATGGTCTCTCACAGTAAACTACTCAATCAACTTTCCACTCTGGGTCTAGCATCTTAATATATTCAGTGATTCTCTAGCTACCTTCCCAACAAGTTGTAAAATGACAAGGATCCATCTCCACATATCTTCCCACTTCTACAGGAGTCCCATAAGGATCCATCCTTGGTCCTCTACTGTTTAATATTTTTGTCAAAAAGCTACATTTATCTTCTTGTGAAGGCACCTTGATTCGATATGCAGATGACTCTACCATAATCTTCTCTTCAAAACCTTAACTCACCTCCAAGAAATCAATCAACAAGCTGTCATCTCCATTGAAACCTGGCTTACATGGCACAACTACTACTCATCCCCAAAAAAACAAACTCCTCCTCTTTACCTCAAAAACTCACACCCATAACAAAGCATCTTTTCAAAATGTTTTTGGCAAATGGCCCTGAAATCGAGTTAGTCCACCATATCAAACTATTAGGAGTCATAATAGAGGATAATCTTAAATGTGACCTCCACATCCGAAGCAATATCAAGAAAACCCATCAAAATCTAGCCATACTATACAGAAACAATCATTTTCTGAGCACACCCACAACAATCACTCTAAGTAAAACCTACCTTCTGTCCTCTCCATTCTATGAAGCACCAATTCTAACTCACAATCTTCCATAAAAAAAAAATTAAAGCTGCTACAATTCCCAAGTTTGCTATTAATTCATCCTCTTTTACCCATCACTGTAAAGCTCTGCATACCCTTAGCTGGCTGGAACTCCTCCTCCACCTCTCCTACATTAAACTTATAACAGTACATAAAATCATACACAAACCATTAGCCTGCCCAGCTCTTACCCCTTTAATCAATATGTATTTTCCAAAAACATCTCTTAGATTGGAAAACAAACAACTTTTCACCATAAACAAACTGAATAAATCCCATGGACAAAGCCTATATTCATACTCAGTAGCAAATAACAAAGGAATTCCTTTCCTCTGACCACCAGAACTATTTCTAGCCTACCTACCTCTAAATGTTCCCTAAAAGAATACCTTACAAAATCTTGGACCTGTTCCTGTGCCAGTCCAGGCTGAACTTACTCATTATACTTCACTAACCCCCTTCAACTTAGATCAAACTTCACAATCCTCTCCAGCCTCCTACTCCACTCATTTTTGTTTTCCCTACTACCTTACCTTATTTAATTAATCTCTGCAGAATTTCCTCTCTTTCCTCCCTACTCAACTAAGCTACCTGAAGACACCCTACTCTGCACTCTTAATCTCCTTCTCTCCGTCCTTATTCATTCTATAACCATAATATGAACACCTCTCTCATACTAAGACATCACTCAATTTCATCTCACTGTCTCTAATCATGTAATCTCTGATATCTCTTTAAATATCTTACTAGAATTGTCTCAGGTCTCATTTATGACATATTTATCTATGTAACAAATAACATAACTATTGAATTTTTCCTCACATATTGTCTTCAACTCGTGTTATAGTTTTTCATTGCACTCTACTATGAAACACATGTTCTATGTTTTTCTTATTACAACATTTTTTTCACTTTTATGTTTTGTAGTATAGCATGATACTTTATGTGATTTAAAATATTTGTACTTATTTTGTAATGTAACATGACACTTTGTGATTGAAAATATCTGTAACTGATTTTTTGAAATATTGTGATTGTGGAGCTTTACTCCTCAGGCGTACTCTGAAAAGGGGCACTTTCTGGCCCAGTCAGACTTTCTCGGTAAACAAATGTCAAATATGTATATATATATATATATATATATATATATATATATATATATATATATATATATATATATATATACACACACACACATACGTATATGTTCGTGCATGTGCATATATTTACACATTTTATATGTGCACGCACACATGCATACACACATACACACACACACACGACAAACACACACACACACACACACACACACACACACACACAAGGGATTACTTGAAGTAACTGAAAGACCGCATAATGTTGAAAAGACAAATGCTGACATACTACTACACACATGCCAAGAAACAACATCTGTGCATGCAAAACTTAACAGAAAAATAACTGAAAACATATTTTTTGCAGGGGGGGGGGGGCATGACCTTATGCACCCCACACCCTCTGTTAATAATATATACTAACTCTGAGATCCCCAAAAGTCAAGAAAAGGCATATTCTCCAACCTCATGAATTGTGCTATCTAGCACACCTGCTGACCATTTGTTTAATCGTCGACCAAACTACACACAGTTTAGAGTAGAATAAGTGCACCCGTATATCTCTATATGTGTTTGTGTGATGAATGTGTGTGTGTGTGTGTGTGTGTGCATGTGTGTGTGTGTGTGAATAAGTATACACACACACACACACATATATATATATATATATATATATATATATATATATATATATGTATATGTGTGTTGTATATATGTATATAAATGTATATGTGTATTATATGTATGTGTATGTACGTATATATATATATATATATATATATATATATATATATATATATATATATATATATTTATACATACATGGGTGCAACAGATTTTTTTGTGGCATGCATTTACTGCGTGCCCCAATTTTTAATAAATTTCATTGGTGTTTACAGTAGTCAAATTATATAACTTCAGGAGTTATCCTATCTCTCTTTGGTTGTGCAGCTGTGGAGTTAGTATATTTAATTTCCAGGGAGTACAGCCAACACACTGAGGATGTAGGTCCCCGCATGAAAGGAATGTGTTTGTTTTTTATGTGATTGCAGATTTAAACCATCATTTACATTTGCAATCACTTTAGTTCTCTGTTTTATTTGTTAGATGTATATCATTGCTGAATAACTTTTTAAAACTTTCTGTAGATGAATGTTCATTGGCAATGTAAAGATATGTAGTCATACGTATACACACACACACACACATATATATATATATATATATATATACATATATATATATATATATATATATATATATATATATATATATATATATATATATATATATATATATATATATATATATATATGTATACATATATATATATATATATATATATATATATATATATATGTAAATATAGGTGTATATCCATTATCAAAAAAGTAAGGATATCAAATGGCAAGTGATCAAACACAACCGATCGATCACCAGCACAATTGGAATGATATTCTACAGCAAGATTTGTCAATTGAAATGGCACATCATGTGAATACTCCAAGCTGCTAGAACTATATTAAAAAAGATGGACTCATATCAGCAAAAAGCATTGCTCCTGATGAAATTTTGTGATAGAAAGGAAAAGTATTAAAATTTTGGGCAACATAGTGAAAAATGATTAATCTCCATACACCACCAGGCAGACGAGAAGAAAGTTTATCTCAGCAATTAGAGAGTGCTGAAGTAGGCATAAGACTCAGGCTGTTGCATCCAGCTGTCTTCAAAGCAATTTTCCTGAAGGGACAAAGACATTTTAGGATGCAGAATAGGCTAAAAAGGAAATTAAGGATAACCAACAAGGCATGAGCCAAGAAACAGTAACTGAGACCTGGCTCAAGGCTCCAGAGAGCACTCCTGCAATACCAGGCTACAACTCTTACCACACTTTTCGGCCACCAAACCAAGACCGAAACACTAAAGGTGGAGGAGTGTCCATATTCACCAAGGATATTCACACCTCCAGGCTAGTTGCCCAACACAATGCATCTGAAATTCTTCAGGTGAAACTGACACTAGGTAAGACTGCAATCCAAATTGTAGCTTGCTACAGATCCCCCACCATGCCCCAAGATTCTCACTACACCTTTCTAAACATACTGGAAAATATTAAGATATAACGAAATACCCGATACTGGGTGATTTCGACTACCCTGCCATTAACTGGGAAAACTACTCGGGTACCAACACCTTTTCTCAACGGTTCTTGGAATTCATAAATTCCAATGCCCTGGATCAAGTAATCCATTGTCCCACCAGGGGCTCCAATATCCCAGACCTGGTCATTACCAACATGGGAGATAAATGCTCCACACCAGTGGTCACCTCCCATTAGTCAGGTCTGACTATAAGCAAATCACCCTTGACATCCACAACCCCCCCCCCCCAGTAAGGAAACCTCCGTAAAAAACTTCTCCAAAGCCAACTTCATGTTACTCAAGCCTAAAGTGACAAACTTCATGATACCCATGCAGACGGCAGCTGAAAGTTCGACTGCTGAATCTTACACTAAGGCACTGTACGAGCAAATCCACTCATGCATGAATCGTGCCATCCCAAATAGAACCAAGATGCTCTCCTCTAAAAAAAGGAAGCCGATCTTGTAGTTCCCTGCCATAAACAAACAATACAACAGAAGAAAGAAACTGTTGCAGAAAAGAGGAAAATCCCAGAATGCAAAAAACTCCCTTACCAGCCTCAGTAAGAAGCTGAGATCCCTCATAAAATCCTCCAAAGCTAGTTGCGAAAATAAAATTGCCAAAGATTCCAAAGACACCCACAAGGTATTCTATAGTTATGTCAAGAATCTAAATGGCAATGCTCAGATATGCTCTAAGTTACAACAGAATGGCATTAAATATACTGATCCCAAGGATATTGCCAATATCCTGGCAGATCGATTTAGTGCCAACTTCACCCCCCTCTCACCCCCAAAAGGGCCCATCTCAATACCAAAAGATTGCCAAATTCCGGTAATCACGGCCACAAAGGCAGAAACCGCACTCTCCAAAGCTAAGAATACAGCATCCATGGGATCAGATGACATCTCAGGTTGTGTACTACATGAACTACAAAATGAACTGGCACCTCACCTAAGTGTCATGTTTAATCATAGCCTCACCTCAGGCTTCGTGCCCACTGAGTGGCGCACAGCTACAGTTATCCCACTCCACAAGGGGGGATCCACCTTGGATCTCGGGAACTACCGTCCCATCAGTCAGACGAGCCTGATCTGCAAGGGCATGGAACTCATTATCATGGAACTTATAAACAAAGACATTGGGAACCTTCAAACACTGGACTCCACCCAGTTTGGGTTCGTGAAGGGCCGATCTTGTCTCCTGAACCTGACTGACTTCTTCGAATCAGTCTCCAGAGCTGTGGACGAGGGTAAGGCAGTCCACACAGCCTATATGGATCTCACCAAGGCCTTTGACACCATCCCCCACTCTGGAATCATAGATAAACTTAGTAAGCTGGGCATAAATCCCTACTTCACTTGATGGGTTACCAACTGGCTTACTGACAGAACACAGACTATAAAAGCAGCTGACTCCAAATCCAACTCCAGACAAGTGACAAGTGGAGTACCTCAGGGTCCAGTCCTGGGGCCGCTGTTGTTTGGCATCTACTTCTCTGATA
The DNA here is from genome assembly GCF_019279795.1 of Protopterus annectens. Lineage (NCBI taxonomy): Eukaryota > Metazoa > Chordata > Ceratodontiformes > Protopteridae > Protopterus > Protopterus annectens. The sequence continues at coordinate 1,562,887,747 of NC_056732.1, forward strand.
TACAGGCCTACACTAAGGGACTCTGGCTAACAAAATTCACAGATGACTGCAAACTGGGAGCCATTATTGAATCCACAAATGATGTGGATATTCTACTAAAGGGCCTTACAGAAACAGATGCTTGGTGCCAAAGCCATGGGCTCAAGCTTAATGCCAAGAAATGTATAGTTATCCCGTTTGGATAAAGCATGTACTCATGAATTATCACACAGGTGGCAGTACACTAAACATCGAAAGTGTGATGAGAGACTTAGGGACACAGGTGGACAGTGGTCTCACCTTCAATAACCACTTCGTCACAACAGTCAGGAAGTCCTTCTATGTGGCACACCTCATCACTAAGGGCTTTTCATCCAAAAAAATGGAGGTCATTGTCCCACTGTACTCATCCCCCTTTAGACCCATTATAGAGTACAACGCTCCATTTGGTATGTACCTCACAAGACATCTGCAACAGCTGGAAAGGCCACCAATAAATTTACTAAAAAAATCACAGGCCTAAAGTAGATGCCCTATGCTGACCATCTAAAAAAACTCCAGCTATACTCTGTGGCATATCGTCTACTCAGAGGTGATCTCTTTTTAACATACAAGGCCATGTCAAACCCTGAGCTGTTGGACATGCTCCACTTAAAGAAATCCGAATCCCTCAGAGCCACACACTCCAGGGATCTAAACCTTGTCATCACAATGAACAAAACATGCTGGAGGGGTAGGTTCCTGACCCAGAGACTCCCCAGACTCTGGAATAGACTGCCCATACATGTCAAGCAAAGCGCCTCCTTGGCCCTCTTCAAAAGGAAACTTGACAATTGGATGGGAGATAGGAAATTCACCCCGGGGATCACGTCAGTCACCCTGCTAGACAGGGGTCCAGGGAAGTAAATATTGTGGGAAGAAATATCCAGGGAATTGTTATGGCTAGGTTTGTATAAGCCCTAGGCCCGATAGCCTAGTACTAACCTATGAACTTATGAACAGAAGGGGACTCTGTTTTTCATTTTTCTGACATTAACAAAGCCAATAAAAAGATTTTGCCTGTGAAATATTTTCTTTTGTTCATAAGGAAAATGCTTGAGCAACAGACAAAAAAGAGGAAAAAAAGGACCTGATGAGAAAAATCAGAAGTACTCTGAATTTCAACCAGCCACTGGTATTGGGAGATGGAGATGACCAGGAAGAATATCAGCAATGTTGTGAAAGTAATGAATAAATGGGTGATTGTAAAGCAAATAAAAAAAAAAACAATAGTTCTGAGCAAATAAATCCTGAGCCAGTTACTAAGCACAAACAGAAGAAATATTAACAGCTCATGGAAAGATTAGTGTATTTAATAAATAAAAGCATCAGTAAGGCAAAAATATAAAACCATACACAACAATGGAAATGCTACAGTTTGATTTCTTTCCTATTACTGTATGTGCACTTATGTCAACTTATAAAATGTGGTTGTAACAAAAGGAGATACTGCCAGCACAGCTACCTGGAATTGTGTAAATAATTATATGTCATTGGTGAATATCGAAATGATTTATACAAGATGCTTGTGTCACAAATGTATTAGAACTGTTTGCCATGTGTATATCAAACTGCTTGTACAGATGTGTTTGTTGAAAAAGTATTTGCAAAGTGCTGTTTGAAATGTTACTGCAGTGAGTCCTACTGAAAGAGAATAGAAATGCACATGCACTATTATAACTGTTTAAATGCATGTATTTTAACAGTGGAAACTGGAATACAGCAGATTAACCTCAGTCCACAAACTTTAGAAAAATATCTGAAATTAAACTACTTTATAAGCTACGCCATAAAGTCTTCAATGCAGCTAGAGACACAGTCTGTACTAGAATGTTTTCTTGTCTTGGAGTGAACTAATTGCTATGTTTGAAACATGAAGGAATGCAATTGTTTTATAACTTCCAGCATCTGCTAAAGATCTGAGGAAAAGCGCTTGTCTGTATATTTTTACAGGTAGATGCTAAATGCTACCAGCTTCTAGCAATGGGGGTCTTGGCCTGGGAACTAGAAGTCAGATGACCAGAAAAGATGTCATTCTGCAAGCTAACCCAATGGTAATATTTTGGATATTAATTTGAGAAGTCTGCTAGTGAGACAGAGCATTCTACATTATGTCTTGGACCTGACAACAAAAATATCCACACAACACATCTGCCTTGCTCTAATGAAGTAAGTTTCTAGGGAACAGTATAACTCTCTTAGATACAGTCAGGAATACAGTAAAGCTTAGTTTAGATATTTTTCTTTATTTGTGTGAACCTGTACTGCAATGTTATTTTAAATATTTCCTGTGGTTTTAAACTCTGATGCCACTGTGAATATATATTTAGTAATGTCTTGTTCTTTTATTATTTATTATTAAATATTTTTAAACATTTCATTGTGGCTGATCTGTGTACAGATTGTTACATTTTGAGAGCACTTGCATATTTATTTGGTGACAATGTGTAGGCCACTCCTAATAGCCTTGCTCTTGGACAAACTACCATTTGTATTAGTATTAATATTACACATTAAGATTGCCCACCCTTTGTTAAGGGCTTTAAAGTAGCTGATAAGGAGTGAGTGGTGGCAGTAGAGACTACCTTACAGTGAGGGCAGAAGGGGACATAGCTAGTAAACCTGTGCCAGCCTTTCCCAAGTGTGTGTGTGTGTGTGTGTGTGTGTGTGTGTGTGTGTGTGTGTTTCTAAATCAAACCTCAAAAAGTGTGTGTGCCAGCTACTTGAGCAGGGACATGAAGCACTGGTTGGACAGAGAGGGTGCTAGAGGTCTTGGACTGGTCACTCAGCTGAGATCTCAAGTCTATAGCTGTGCCAGTGGGAAGCCTTGATGAGGATCTGTAGAAAGAGGGAGAAACCAGTCCCAGACTAACCTTGGTGTCTGTGTGCTCTTAAGGGAAATTACATTTGATGCAGAGAGCTGCATCTGGAAATACTGTGTGTACCTGTCATCTTCTCAATGAATGTCCCCCCACTTTTGCCAGTGGTGAGTGCTGGGGCCCCTTGATTACTGGTCCAATGGATGGTCATCACATCTGGAGGCAGTGGTGGGATCACCACATCACATACTGGAATTCAGTGGTGTGGATATTGATCTCCTGTAGCCTGTAAACAGTGGTCACTAAAGAAGGTGTTTCTACTCTCAAGCAGCCAGATGTTAGACATTCAGAGTTTCATATCAGAATAGTTTTATTTATTTTCTGTTAGCTTAGTTAGTCAGGGGCAGCAGGCAAGGATGTCTGCAGAGGACTATGGTAAGCTGACACAGAGCCAATTGGCTGAGACGTGCCCAGCCAAAGGACTGGTGTATGCCAACCTGACTGAAGTGGGAATGATTGCAGCCGTAGTCACAGCTGCATCACAGACCAGTAACCAGAAGAACAACCAAACTGGCCTTCAGGATGTACAACTCTCAGAAAATGGACAGTTCAACTTTGCCTCAGAGGACTTAAAAATTCATCTTGAGTAAGACTTGAACTGGAGGCCAAATGTTTGGAAATAGAATCGGTATAGAGACTGGGCCATTTGGAGGTCAAAGCAGAATCAGCAGAGAGACTACGGCATTTGGAAGCTGAAGAAAATGAGAGGCAGAAGCAAAATGAAAAGGAAATGCTGACTCTTCTCCAGGGTCATGGAGGTAATGGGGAAGGGAATAACTGAACCCCAGAAGCAATAAAGGTCAGTAAATTTATTCCACAATTTACAGAGGGTAATAATTTTGATAGTTTTATTCATATGTTTGAAAGGGTATGTAAACAATATAATGTTGACCAAGGGCTCTGGGTACAGTTCCTGACCCCCTTATTCCATGGTATAACTGCTGTTTCTAAATTGTCTGATACTGATTGCTTAAATTATAATAAAGTTAAACATTGTTTATTACACCAGAAGCTTATAGAAAAACGTTTTGTGAGCATACACGCAAGGCAGATAAAACTGTCCGTGATTATGTTGCTGAGTTAAGCACTTATTTCCATAGGTGGGTGAGTGGGTGTCAAGGCACCACTTCTGAAGGGCTGGCAGACGTTTTGGTGAGGGAGCAAGCCCTTAGCACTTTGCCTGAGGAAATGAGAATCTGGTTGGAAGATAGAGAATGCAACACCACAGGTGAGTTGGGAAAAAAAGACCTATACCTAGCAAGCAGCAATCACTACATATGAAAGGGATACCCAATGCTGCACATGGGTCTAGGGGAACTGATGGTGGGCAGCCTAAACTGCCCAACAGAGTCCGCCAGTAACAGGAGAAACCACTAGTTCAGGTACACGGCCAAGATCAAGGGTTAAAAGTTTTAAATGTAACAAGTTGGGCCATGGGCAGGTTTAAATAATCTACTACATCCTGGACAAACTTCAACCCCAATCCCTGCTACTACTATTGATAAAACCCCTGAAGATATTTCTGATAGTTTTAACCAATTCTTTACTGAGACAATTCAAGCCCTAGCTGCCAACTACCTCCTAGCTCCCCTGGTCCTGAAAGTAGTACCCCTAGAAACCTACTCGCGTTCAGCTTCCAACCAGTCGCCACTTCACTTATCCGTACCTTGATCAAAAAATTAAAATCCACTACACTTTCTGCTGATCAACTCCCTGCCGAGTACCTACAAAAATCAGCTGATGCTATTGCTTACCCCGTCTCAATACTAATCAATCAAACCATAGTAGAAGCTAAAATTCCCACCATTTGGAAAATATCCTATGTAATCCCACTTCACAAACGAGGCAGCTCTACTGAATTCTCCAATTTTAGGCCAATAGCTATACTCTCTCCACTTGCAAAGATTATGGAAAAATGTATTCATAGACAACTCATGCACCACCTAATCCAAAATCGCCTTATGGCAGACACTCAGCATGGCTTCCGTCCTCATCACAGCACTACTTCAGCCCTCCTAGCCTTTACTAACACCATAAACCATAATCGCAACAATAATTATATATCCTCAGCCCTCTTTTCAGATCTTTCCAAGGCATTCGATATGGTTGATCACCAACTTTTAATCCACACCCTGCAAACATTCTGTCTAGATACTGGAGCCCTCCAATGGTTTCAATCCTACCTGAATGGTCGACAGCAGGCTGTCCTCTGGCAGAACAAACTCTCTAACCTTCTACCTAACACCCTTGGAGTACCACAAGGCTCTATACTAGGGCGCTTGCTGTTCTCCATCTTCATTAATAAGAAGTTATGTACTCACCATAACGTTCCATCTGAGTAGGTATCTTCATTTTCTGCAACCTTTGGGATATGGATCCAATCTCGGATCTGAGCCAGCAACTTCTACCACAGCATAGATCCGAGCTCCTAGCTCCTCCCTTTACCCATAATCCCCTGCCAACCCTGACTGACCCCAGATCAAGTTTGCCCCATATAACAATTTGCTAGTGTGTCCCGGAAGGACAACTCCCACTTAGAATCATATTGGTCAGGGGGAAGGCGGGTGGGATGGTTGCAGACAAATGAAGATACCTACTCAGATGGAACGTTATGGTGAGTACATAACTTCTTAATCTGAAGTAGGCACTTCATTTGTCAGCAACCTTTAGGACAGAGTCCCCAGCTACCTGAATCTTGGGTGGCCTTCATGGAATGATATTCCGGAGCACTGCAGAGCCAAAGGACGCCCTACCTCTGGAGACAACATCCAGTTTGTAATGGCTGATAAAAGTATGGGATGAAGCCCAAGTGGCTGTGGAACAAATATCATCCAAGGGAACCCTAGATCTAAAAACAGCCGATGTAGCAACGGCCCTAGTAGAATGAAGCGTGGACTCCCTGAGGTGCAGGCCGTCCCGAACTCTGACATGCTAAGAGAATACAGCTCACTATTCATCGTGACAGGGTAACTTTAGAAACCGACTTGCCTAGGTTGGTTTTGGCAAAGGAGACAAACAACTGGTCGGATTGTCTATGACCAGCCGTTCGATGAATATAAAAGCGCAGTTGTCTGTGCACGTCCAAAGAATGCAGCTTATACTCTCCTTTGTTCTGATAGTTGGGGAAGAACACGGGAAGATTAACAGATTGATTAATGTTTGCTTCGGAAGATACCTTAGGCAGAAAAGACGGATTGATCCTGAGGTAAACTCTATCCTGATGGAAGGTCAAATACGGTGGTTTGACACAGACAGCCTGAAGTTCCGAGACTCTTTTGGCCGAAGTAATGGCCACCAGAAAGGCTGTTTTCCAAGAGAGGTATTTGAGATCAACCGTGGCCGCCCACTCAAAAGGGGGGCTAGTCAAGACCTGTAGAACTAAAGCTAAATCCCTTGGGGATACTATCTCCCTGACAGGAGGTCAGAGGAGGAAGGTACCCTTAAGGAAAGCTTTACAGAGCTTGGAGGTAATAAGAGGGCCAGTCTCATGCCCTACATAATAGTGAGAAATCGCTGCTAGTTGCACCTTGACTGTAGAACAGCTAGCCCCCTGATGAAAAAGGGTAGACAGAAAATCCAAAACCGATGTTAAAGGCGCTGTAAAAGGATTTAAATGACGGTGCTCAGCCCAGATGGAAAAGCGTTTCCACTTACTCCGATAGACCTTTCTGGTGGATGGCTTGTGTGCTGCTACTAGAATGGCTTTGACTGGTGAGGAGATTCCGGGAGTCCTAATCAAGAGTGGAACTGGAGCAACCAAGCCATCAGCTTGAGGTTGACCAGGTTGGGGGTCGGAAGACCCAGGGGGTGAGTAATGAGATCCGGAAGAGGATCCAAAATCCAGGGCGGATGAATCAGGTGAGACCATAGGTACGGGAACCACGTCTGACGAGGCCAGAATGGGGCAATGAGGATCATCTTGCTCCCCAACCTACTGGCTTTCTGTAAAAGTTTTAGCATCAGGGGCAGTGGAGGGTAAGCGTAAAGGAGACCGGGAGGCCAAGCATGTACTAGAGAGTCTCTCGGGGACTCCCCCAGAGGGGGGATTAGGACGAAGTAACTGTTGCATTTGGTATTTGAGGGAGAGGCAAAAAGATCGCAACAGGGTTGCCCCCATTGGGCAAAAATTCACTCCGCTACTAGAGGATTGAGAGACCATTCGTATGGAGTCAGGATTGTACGACTGTGCCTGTCTGCTAGGATGTTGGACCGTCCCGGAATGTGCGTTGCAATGAGAAAGCGGTTGGTGGATATCGCCCATTCCCACACTCTCATGGCCTCGCGACAAAGAGGATAAGACATGGTTCCCCCTGTTTGTTGATGTACCAGACCACTGACATGTTGTCCGTATGTACCGCAATCGTCCCAATCGGAAGACGTTCGTGAAGTACCTGCAATGTCAAAAGCACCGCCCTCATCTCTAGGACATTGATATGCAATGAGGTCTCTATGTCGTTCCACGTGCCTTGGACCGTTCTGCCTGAATAATGCCCCCCCATCCCAGGCGAGAAGCGTCCGTGGTCACTGTGGCGATGGGAGGAGACATCGAGAATGGACGTCCCGTGTGGAGGCTCGGGGACTGGAGCCACCACACAAGCAACCTTCTGCAAGTCCTGTTTAGGGGAATGGGATGGCATAGAGGGTTGCGAGACTCGGACCATTGCACCTGAAGGGTCCACTGCAGGACCCTCATATTCGATGGGCCAAGGGCAGCAGAGAAATTGCTGCCACCATGGACCCTAGAGCCCTCAGGACCAATTCCGCCAGTGGAGCTTGAAGTTGGAGGATGGCCTGTACATGCAACCTCAGGTTCTGAAGCCGATCTGGAGTCAGAAAAGCAAGCATTAGTTTGGAATCCAGTCTCGCCCCTATGAAATTTATTACCTGTGTAGGAGCCAGAAAGGACTTGGCCATGTTGACTGTCAATCCTAGACGTGGAGCAAGATTGAGGAAGTAATCCCTGCATGAACAGAGCAGAAGCCTTGTAGGGGCGGTAAGGAGCCAGTCGTCCAGGTACGGAAAGACCTGAATTCACTGGAGTCTCAGGTGGGCTGCTATCGCCGCTAAGACTTTGGTGAACACCCTGGGGGCTGAGGTGAGACCGAAGGGGAGGGCCCTGAACTGAAAATGACTGGCTCCCAGCCAGAAGCGGAGAAACCTCCTGGAGCGCCTGTCCACTAGAATGTGATAGTATGCATCCTTGAGGTCTATCGAGCACATCCAATCGTTCTCCCGTAACAGGGGGAGAATAGATTGCAGTGTGACCATCCGGAACTTTTCTTTGGGTACTTGCAGGTTCAAGAGAGAGAGGTCGAGGATGGGCCTCAAGTCCCCCGTCTTTTTGGCACCAGAAAAAACCTGGAGTAAAACCCTGATCCGAGCTGATCTGGGGGGACGGGTTGGATGGCTCTTTTTTTTGTAAAAGCTGCTGAATTTCTGTAGCAGCCGCCTCCCTCTGACTGGGTGGTACGTCGGGGAGGCTTCTGGTTTTGGGGGTTACAATAAAGGGAATTTGGTAACCTCTGGATATGATGCGAACCACCCAGCGATCTGTTATGGACTCCCACAATGCTAGGTGCCTCGAAAAACGCCCCCTGACTGCCTCCAGAGTGGAGCAGCCGGACAACCCCTCAGGGGTTCTGCGTGGGCCTCTCAGAGAAGGGTTCTCTGGACCCAAAATTCCTGGGACCCCCTCTGCCTCTAGAGCGGCGTCCTCCCTGTCCTCCTCTGCCACAAGAGGACTGGTTATCCGGAGCAGACTGGGATTGATGCGATTTCCGGAACCACATCTTCTTCTGACCCTTTTGGTTCTTGGAAAAAAACCTCTGGGGAGCAGAGAAGCGGACTCCGACGGCAGACAACGTCTTCCTGTCTTTCTCGCTCTGGACTAAAGTGTCGCGAACAGTTTTGCCAAACAGAGCAGAACCATCAAAGGGGGCATTCACGAATGACACCTTAAAGGGTTCCGCGAAGTCACAATGTCGAAGCCAGGCTTGTCGCCTCATGACCAGGCCGACTCCGCCAGCTCTAACGGCTCCCTCAGTGGCGTGAGACAAAAGCCGCATAGAGGTGTTAGAAATGGACCGTAGAGTGGACATTCGGGAGGAGTACAGTTGTTTGTCCCCTTCCGACATGGACTCTGGGGGGGGAGGCAGCGTATTTTTTGATCAGATCCCGCTGCATCCGGATGATGTGTGCCATATAGTTCAGCGCACTCATCGAGAAGGTTGCTGAACTGAAGGCCCACTTCCCAAGGCGGTCCATCGCACGAGACTCCTTGCTCGGTGGGTGGACCGTGGGGCTCTCCTGAGCCAACTCTCTCTTGGTGGCTGCCGCCACCAACATGGCATCCACAGGGAGACCTCTGCTCCAATGGGTTCTCTCTGTGGGGGCACTCAAGATCCTGTCCGGACGCTTGGGGACTGGCTCCACAAGCCTGGTGGCAATAAGGTCCACCAGGGGGTCGGGGGGGGACACCCAAGAGGTAGATGGCCCTGCTTCGAACGCCCCTAGGAATACGGACTTATCGGAGGAAGACTTGGGGGCAGACCAACCCCCCCCGATCCTAAGCATTTCCATGATGTCTCCAAAGGAGACATCCTCGGGGGGTGACCTTGGGGAGCCTTTCCCTTCATCTAAGTCCGTATCTTCCGTAAGGGACTCGGGGGAGTCCACGTGCCTCCTCTTACACTTAGACTTGTGAGGAATCTCCTCGAGGGGGCTGTCCGAGGAAGTCTCACCAGCAATGTCATGTTCCGAAGGAACATCCCGAGGCGCTGAAGCAGGCTGCCCCAAAGGCCGGGTGATGGGAGCCTGGACCAGCTGAGAGGGAGTGCAGGGGGGAGCCGAAGCCAGGACCGGAGGTCCAGATGCACTCAACAGTGCCCTCTCCACTGCAGCGAAAGCCGAGGGGGAGCTGCCCTCGATAGGATCCGAGAGTCGATTCCCACCCGGATCCAAAGCGGGGACCGGACCCAGGGCCGAAGGACCTGCGTGCTCCGACAGGGACGGAGCCAAATGCACACCGAATCCCTCAGATCCAAAGCTCGGGTCGCGGCTCCGAGAGGTCGGATCCGACAAACTCGAGGGAACAGTCAGAGCCAAAGTGCCCAGCACTGTCGGCTCCGACCCACCCCCGGATCCAACACGGCTCGGCTCACAACGCTCCGAACCTGGAAAACGGGTCGGAGAAGGAGCGATTGGAGCAAAGAATGGGGTTGAGCTCCCCCCCAGAGGGGGGGGGGAGGCAAGAGCACTCCCATCTGGAGCTGGGCCTGGATGAACCTCCTCATCATCCGGTCCATGTCTGCATCCGACATGCTATAAGTGGACCTCGAAGAGGCCACCGAGGCAGGCCTGGAGTGCTGCCTCGATGACCTCGACGAGGACTGGGTCACCCCCTCCTCGGGTCCCGGAGAGAAGTAAGGGGATCGGATCTGAGGAGGAGGTGATCCAGAGGCCCTGAAGGGAGAAGCCCGTTTGGCGGGCAAGGCCGAGGAGGAGTCCTCGGCCCGTCGCTTATGGTGCTTCTCTCTCCGCTTGTCTTTCTTGGCCTCCCTCTCCTCCGGAGCCAAAGCGGGAGGTTGAGTCCCGACCGGAGGGAGGGGGGCAGGAGTGGCCGCCACCGAGGGCTGGATAGTGGCCACAGAAGTACCGGAGGCCGGAGCCTGATCTGGGGGCAAAAGGCCCGCCAGAATCAGCTTTGACCTCCGGTCCTTAAGTGCCCTGGGGTTGAACGCCGTGCAAATCGCGCATCCAGAGGAGAGGTGTTCAACCCCAAGGCACCTAACGCACCGAGTGTGGCCATCCGCCAGTGAAAGCTTATGGCCACACTCAGTGCACTTAGAAAAAATGGCTTTAGGGGCCTCGGACATTTTAAAAAGGAAAACACACTCACTAGGCCCCTAAACACACCACACACACACTACGACCAGCGAGGAAGGGAGGAGAAAAGGATCACCAAAAAAAAAAAAATTTAGTTAGCTAAAAAGGGCTATAGGGTACCTAATCACTTACTCTCACTCACAACAACAGAAAAAAGGAAGAAATTTAGCAATTTTTTTCTCACAAATTTCGATCCACCAGGAGCTCAGGAACCTAGCTTGTAGCTTGAAGCACGGCAAACTAGATCTGGGGTCAGTCAGGGTTGGCAGGGGATTATGGGTAAAGGGAGGAGCTAGGAGCTCGGATCTATGCTGTGGTAGAAGTTGCCGGCTCGGATCCGAGATCGGATCCGTATCCCAAAGGTTGCTGACAAATGAAGTGCCTACTTCAGATCGACCTTTATACTGTCATCCCAAAAGTCAGCTGTATCCAATATGCTGATGACGCTACTCTGATTTGCTCAGCCACATCTCCAGTAGAGTTACGGTCAGCTACCCAGACCACCTTTAATACAATAGAAAACTGGCTTTCTGAACATCGTCTGATCCTAAATCTCAAAAAAACTAAAATGCTGTTATTTTCACCAACACGTAGGTCTACCACTTTCACCTTTACCATAAAACCAATGATGGCACAATAATCTCCCCTGACCCATCTACAAAACTATTAGGTGTCATAGACAATAATCTAAAATTTGACCTATATGTTAACCAAACTATCAAAACCATCAAAAAAAAACTAGGGTCACTTTACAGAATAAAAGCCTTCCTAACCCCTCCAGCAAAAATTGCCATAGCTCGCTCTCACCTTCTTTCAACCCTTCTGTATGCATCCCCCTCTACTCTCGAATTTAAACAAGACTGTCCTTAACAAACACTCAATTTGCTACAACCACATTGCCAGGTTTGCCACTGGGCTACCTTTTAGAACACATCATTGCATCAATCTAAATCAGCTTGGGTGGCTTGAACTACCCAGCCTAATCCAGTATAACCAACTGATTATGGTCTATAAAATCCACTATAATCCAGACAATACTCCTGCACTTAAAAATATTATCACCCCCTATAACAATCCTAGATCGCTTCGATCCTCTAACAAACTATTAATTCAGACTAGCAAAATTAATAACACAGCCGGTGATTCTCTCTTTGCAAACTCTGTAAGTAGATCCTGGAACTCTCTTCCAGCTGATATTACCTTACTTTCCACTTTAAAACTAGACTCAAACAATGTGTCACTTAACTGGCTATGTCAATGTATCAAGCCTGGCTAACTCTCTCTAGAATGTGTAAAAATCTGTTAACCAGTTTACTGTGTAATTTAATTTAATCCTGACTTGTGCTCAGGATTAACTGTAACCTGTGGAACTTGTTTAACTTGCTTACTTATGAAATCTCTGTAAATAGTCTGTTTGTAATATGTAATGCTGGTATTATGTAATGCTGTATCTGCTTACCCTTGGAGCTTTTCTCCCCGGGCCTCCGCTGAAAATGGACATGCATCCAGTCGGACTATCCCGGTCAACAAATGTAAAATAAAATAAATGTAGCATATTGATGTCCATGAAAGCAAGGTGGAGAACAAAAGGTAGGGAAGCCAGCAAGTAGAAATGACAGAATGCCAGTGGAAAGTTATCAAGCAGCAAGGGTAGCAAACTACCACAAGAGGTTATATCCCCTCTTAGTAGATGGGAAACAGGCCATTGCTAAGAGAGGCACAGCCTCTGACCTAATCATTGTGAAGCCTGCAATGGTTAAAGAGGAGCACTACTTGTATGGGCAGTCTAATCCAGTCAAAGCTTTAGGAGGGACCCCATTCCAAATACCTTTGGCTAGGGTTCACCTTGACTGGGGAGAGTGGAATAGGAAGCAACGAAGTAGGCATGTTTGAGAATATATCTGTAGATGTCCTGATAGGGAATTATTTTGATAATACAATACCTTGTGCACATGAAGTTACGCACAGTCAGGCTTGGAGACAGGCATGTGGGTCTGGTAGCCTGGGGAGGGATCCAGACAGACCGCGTACTGGAAGCCAGCACTGGTGAGGTGGTTACTTCTGGGAGGCAGCTACTCTGTAGCAGTCAGACTGAAGGTGAGCCATAGCTGCTGGTGGTTACTGATGTTCCCTTGGACAGAGTGACTGGAAGGGCAGAGGTGAGTACTAGTAGTACTCAGGATGACAGTGAGGCATCACTGTCAGAGGATACCAGACTTCCTATGAATATTTATTTGGTGACACTGTGTGGGCCACTCCTAATAGCCTTGCTCTTGGTCAAACTACCATTTGTATTAGTACTAATATTACAAAGTAAGATTGGACACCCTTTGTTAATGGCCTTAAAGTAGCTGATAAGCAGTGACTGGTGGCAGTGGAAACTACCTTATAGTGTGGGCAGAAAGGAGCATAGCTGGTAAACCTGTGCCAGCCATTCCCGGGTGTATATGTGTGTGCAATTCAAACCTCAAACAGTGTGTGTGTGTGTGTGTGTGTGTGTGTGTGTCATCTATCTTGACAGGGATACGAAGCACTGGTTGGACAGAGAGGGTGCTGGAGGTATTGGCTTGGTCACTTAGCTGAGATCTCAAGTCTATAGCTGTGCCAGTAGGGACTCTTATTGGGGAGCTGGAGAAAGAGAGAAAAAACAGTCCTTGACTGACTGTGGTCTGCGTATGCTCTTAAGGGAAATTGCACTTGATGCAGAAAGCTGCATCTGGAAATAGTGTGCGTGTACCTGTCATCCCTCTCAGTGAATGTCCCCCCACAGTTGCCAGTAGTGAGGATTGGGGCTCCTTGATTACTGGTCCAGTGGAGGGTTGTCACAGTGGTGTTTAATAGAAATGTTTTAAAAAAAAGCAGTTGGTAATGCCCATATATTTTTATAAGTGTTCCAGAATCTGGTATGTGGGCTTTGTTGTAAAGGGTGAGTCTTGGAATTCTGCATCTAGTTAAATCCTAGCATAAGAAGGTTGACAGAAAATATACTAGGTTCAGTCTGCATAAAGATGCCCTTGACTTACTAGAAGTGCACTGTCTTAAAATCTTACATACTGTGTGAAGATAGATTTTGTGTGATTTTTTTGCCACAGTTTTTAGATCATTATGACTTACACTGTGCAAGGTGGTAGTGCACTCAAATGTTCTTCTTATTTTTTCCTAATGTAGTGCACCCCTCAAGCTGGTACATGTAAGTGTGTGCCCGCACGTGTGTGTGCAAGCATGTATGTGCGTGTGTGTGTGTGTGTGTGGTGTGGGACTAACCCCATGGCACATGCACACACACACAAGGGGATGCAGTAGGCCATGCTTAATGCAAAAAAAAAAAAAAAAAAAAAAAAAAACATTTTCTGTTTTCTATTTTTATTTGTTTTTCTAAACTGTGAAAACTGAAACTTGACTTGTTCTTAGATTAAAGGGCAAATCCCATGGAAAAAAATTACAAAACAAAATGGAAGACACAGCAACACTTAAAAATGAGGAGTGTTGATTAATGTTCATTTATTAAAAGGGAAAAATAATCAATTATAAGTTTAACTGTCCTTCTCTGGAGAATGAGTGATAATTTTATATTCGCTCTTTTAAGTCCTGAATTTTGGTAGCATTTAATGTTGTTTCCATTCCAGTTCTGTCTTTTCCAACTGTGTTCACTACCCTAATGTCTCCTTCCACTCTTTTGATCACACGGAGAGCCAGATTCCAAAACAGTTGCTCTCAGTGTGACTTACTCCAGTGTAAGACTGCCTTGATTCCGAAAGACTTGCTATCAGATTAAGTGACTTACTTCAGTGTAAGGCCTATTTATAAACAAACTTACATCAAGGGTCAGATTCTAAAAGACCTCCTTTCAGTGTAAGTGACTTGATTCTTGTATAATAGACCAGTGTAATTCACTTGCACTGAGATCAAGTCTTTTGGAATCAGGCAGAAAATATATTTTTTTAAACCAGTACAACTAGTAGAAAGCCTATAATATCCTTCAGTGCTAGTTTTATTCTTTATTGCTGCTAGGTATAGAATGCAAGGCAGGAGACACAGGTGTGCAAATATTAAATGTTAATTGACATCAAGATCATTAAGAATATGTACATTTTTTTTAATAAACATGATTGTTTTGTCATATGTTTATACACTCTTTTATCAACTCTAATATTTTAAAAATTAATACATTTTTAAGACTGGATATTTTAGGGGATATGACATACCAGAGAATATTTAAAAAGTAGTGCTGGTTACTAATGGGGACAGATTCAGTAACACCTACACTAAGTGTACACGATATGTATTGAAGAACTTCCCTACCACATTTTATGTACTTTCTATTCACTCAGAAAGATTACACTAAGTGTACAAGTAGTCCACATTTTGTGGTAACCTTTATGAATCCCCCTCATTATTTAACGCTGCAAGAAAATTAGTAGGAAAATTAAAATTAGGAGGAAGAATATGTGACTTATGTTTATATTCTCTGTTCACTCAGAATGGTGTACACTTAGTGCAGGCATTAATGAATCTCATGGCATGTTTATTTATTTTGTTTTATTTTATTTTATTTTACTTTATTTTATTTTATTCTGAATTTGTTAACTGGGGTACAGCACTGATCCCACTGGTCCTATTTCTGTTTCAGCCTAAGGTTAAATACAACAGTACAACAGAAACATTATGTACAGATTTAATGACAATATGCAATATATACATGTATTATATACAAATGTTTCTGAAGAAGTCACATTTTGTTAAAGGGCCTAAACCTTGTTTTGGTGGTCATTTTTTGAAAAGTGTCACATAAAGCTGTTGTACTTCCTCACGAGTAACTAGATTATAAAACATAATCACAGACAAAAATGTAATTTCCTGTTCAAGCAACCTAGGGCTTTTCCATTATAACAAATCTTGAATATTGCATTACATTATTTAGTCCGAAAGGGTCCCGGATCATCTTACCTTCAGCACAGCCCATCAGTTCCAGTCGCATGTAGATCCCATTATGAAAGTCCTGTGGGATAATTCGAACATGACGAGCAGAAATCAGCCTCTTGAATCTATTGGTCACTGGGGTAGAATCATCAAAGTTTCCTCTAAAAATCTGTGAAAGTTATGGACAGAAAACATTACTTAAAGAAGAAAAACATATCACAAGTGGGAGAAATATGATTAACATCATATAAAGCAAGTATTCTGTATTCCCTGATGCCATCATCATGAAAAGAAGAAATGATAGACAAACTGACTGGTATGGTCAGTTTGTAGGTTACTGCTTCAGTATTAGCTTTGCTACCTGGTTGCTCTGATTCAGAGACATAGTTTACTGGATGTTTCACTGTCTTCTCTGCCACAGAACCATTTGCTACTGCCCGAATTTTGCAGTAGTGTACACTCAAAGTGGGCAACTATGAACCAGTCAATGAGCAGGTAACAGCAGAAGCAGACTGGTAATTCCTGTAGTATAACAAGCTATTATAAGTTTGTCTCCTAATTTATTTTTATTGTTACTTTTAATATTATTTTTATTTCATGTTTACTCATCCTACAACCTGAAGATCTACACTAATTAGATACTGCATTCTTCAGGCTTTACCACTACTGTGTTTGTATACTGAACATGGTAATCTCACTCTATGCATAATGTACATGCAAGGCTGAGCCAGCACCTTCATTAATACACCTCCAACACATAGATATACCGTATCTTTTATACATCGGTTCAATGACAAAATGAAGAGCGGGATGTCAAGATGGCATCAGCTTAAAAGTACAGCATGCATGTTCTTCATACAAAGACAATCCTACAGTGTAAATAAGCTTTTTAGATGACTTCTGTCTTGTTCCCAGACACTTTTACACAAACTATATTATTCATATTTTGGTGCACTACACAAATCTGTTTACACATGATAATTGCTGAGATTGTGATAAAAAAGAATTTATGTTCTTAACATAACGTTCCATCTGTGTAGTCCAACTTCATTCCATTAACCTGAGAGACTTGGCTCTGACATTCAGAACTGACCAGCCACCTTCTCACAGCTCAAGAATCTAAACTTGAGCTCCTCCTACCAACCCACAATGCCCCACTCCCCCCACATTACCTCAGATCGAGCTTGCACACTAGAAAAAAAAAGGTGTTGCTAATCAAATGTAATTATAGTACAAGAGAAAGGAGATTATATAAATACATAACTATATCTCCCAAAAACAGAAAAAGACATCAGGAACTCAAGCCAAGGAAAACAATTCCTAGAAAAACTTCTACTGGGCTTCCAGTATACTTGGATGGGTGAAGGCGGGCGGGAAGGTTAATGGAATGAAGTTGAACAACACAGATGGAACGTTATGGTAAAAACAAAACTTCTTTATCTGATGTTGTCCAACTTATTCCATTAACCTGAGGGACAGAGTCCCAAGCTACCATAATCCAGGGTAGCCATTAAGGAAGGATATTCCGGACAACAGCAGAACCAAATGCACTTCTACTTCTGGATACCAAATCCAATTTGTAATGGTTGATGAAGTTATGAGGGTATGAACAAGTAGCAACAGCACAAATATCTTCAATTGAAACTCTGGACCAAAAAGCTTGAGACGTGGCCATGGACTTTGTAGAATGCACCCTTACCAGACCGGGTAAAAGGACGCCTTTGGAAGAATAGATAAACATAATGCAATCTTTCAACCATCCAGCTAAAGAAACCTTGGTCACTGCCTTACCTTTCTTGGCATTCGAAAAAGAAACAAATAACTGATTGCACTTCCTGTAGGATTTAATTCTATGGATGTAAAAACAAAGTTGTCTGTGCACATCAAGCAAGTGTAAAGTGTATTCTCCTTTGTTTTCATAGTGAGGGAAGAAGACTGGAAGATCAATGGACGGCTTAATGTTAGTCTCTTTAGCCACCTTTGTTAAAAAAAAAAGGGTTTGTACGTAAGGTAACTCTATCTTTATGAAAAAACAAGTATGGAAACTTAGAGGAAACAGCCTGCAGCTCACTCTCTTAGCCGAGGTAATAAAAAGAGTTTTCCAGGAAAGGAATTTTAGATCTACTGTAGCTGCAGGTTCAAAGGGAGGATAGACCAAAGCTTACAAAATCACAGGATGATTCCAAGGTGGCATAGGGTCCTTTACTGGAGGTCGTAGCAAAAAAAGGTACCCCTAAAAAAGCCTTACATAACTTAGAAGAAACCAAAGACGCTAAATCAGTACCTAAATGGAAGTTAGAAATGATAGCAAGCTGTACCTTGACTGTAGAGTAACTAGCACCATCCTTGAAAAGAAAAGCTAGAAAATCTAGAATAATTGAAACTGGTGCTGTAAAAGGATCTATCTGATTCTGCTCCACCCAAAAGGAAAATCTTTTCTACTTACTTTTGTAAATCTTGTGAGTGGAGGCCCTATGTGATGAAATCAAAATATACTGGACTGGAGAAGACAGCCTGAGAGACCTAGCCATTATTGGAAGTGGAGAAATCATGCAGTTAATTTTAGGGCATGAATACTGGGATGTGGATCGACAGGTGAGATAATAGATCCGGGCTGGGATCCAAACTCATCGGGATGGGGGGAGGGGTTTGTTGAGGCCAAAAGAGAGCAATGAAGATCACTTTGCTTTGCAACTTGAAAGCTTTCTGAAGAAACATGGGGATCAATGGAGGGGGGAAAGGCATATAGCAGACCGGAGGGCCAAGCATGAATCACAGCATTCCTGGGGGACTGTACGTGAGGAGGGATCAAGGCAAAATACTTTCTGCATTTGTTGTTGAGGTGGGATTTTCTGGAAGATTGTCTCTGCTATAGATGGATGGATTCAGGAAACACTCGTGAGGCATCAAAAGAACTCTGCTAAGTCTGTCGGCTAGAATGTTGGACTCTCCCGTAATACGCATTGCCAACAGAAAGCAGCTGGAAGAAATAACCCACTGCCAAACCCTCATCGCTTCTTGACAAAGGAGGTAAGACCTTGTCCCTCCCTGCTTTTTGAGGTACCAAACCACCGACATGTTATCTGTTTGGATCACAATAGTCCCCTGAAGAAGAGAGCTGTCTAGTTCTTGCAATGCCAGAAGAACCGCTATCATCTTGGGGTCACTGATATGCAACTTGGTCTCTTGGGGCATCCATGTGCCTTTGACTGTCCAACCCGGGCAATGCCACCCCCCCCCCCAAACTGGGAGGTGTCCATGATCAACGTGGTGGCCGGAGAAGGGAGAGGAAACGGTCGTCCTAGAGTCAACTCCATTGACTGGATCCACAAAAGAAGAGACTCCCTGCACATATGAGATTTATGGGAAGGTTTAAGGGATGTCTGAGAAGAGACCACTGAACAGCTAGGGTCCATTGCAGAACATGCATATGAAAACATGCCACTGGGAGAAGGGTTATGGTTGCTGCCATGGAGCTCAAAGCCCACAGAACCAGACAGGCTTGAGGTGTCAGAGCAGATAAGACCTGGTAGACATGAGACCTTAGATTTAGTACTCTGTCCAGAGTAAGATGAGCTTGAGCCACCGTTCTGTCTAGACATGCCCTTATAAAGTCTATGGTCTGAACCGGATCCAGATGAGACTTTTGCCAGTTTACAGTGGTGCCCAGCTTGGAAGCCGGGTTGAGGAAGTAATCCCGGGTCTGAAGGAGAAGATACCTGGTTGGGGTGGTCAGGAGCCAGTCATCCAGATATGGAAATATCTGATACCCTTGCAGTCGGAGATGAGCTGCAACTACCGCTAGACATTTGGTGAGCACCCTGGGGGCAGTGTTGAGACCAAATAGAACTGCCCAAAACTGATAGTGACTGGTTCCCAGCCTGAAATGTAGAAAGAACGTGGAGCATCTGTCCATCTTGATATCGTAGTATGCATCCTTGAGATCTACAGAGCACATCCAATCACCCATCTTTAGAAGGGATAACATGGATTGAATCGCAACCATCCTGAAATTGGTGTGTTTCACTGACTTGTTTAGATATGTGAGATCCAATAATAGCCACAGATCCCCTGTATTTTTCGATACTAAAAAGAATCTGGAGTAAATGCCTGATCAGGCTTGATTGGGAAGGATCTCTTGCATGACTCTTTTGTAAAATAACTTTCTTATTTCTTGGGCTGTATCCTCTCTCTGAGTCGGTGGAATGTCATGGAGACAAAACGTTTGTTCGGGGATGTTGAAAAGGAAATGGAGTATCCTCTGAATACGATCCTTAGCACCCATTTGTCATGTGTGATGGCCTCCCAGGATTCTGGGTGCAAGGAAAATCATCTCCAGACTGCTTCCAGAGCAGAGCATTCGGGCAACCCTTCAGGACCACTGGAAAGGTTTGTCTGAGGAAGGTTCCTGCAGTCCTTGATTTTGCAGACCCCCTTGGCCATGTGGGCTGCGTCTATCATTCTGACAATAACTCCCTTCTGCCGCAGGGAGGAAAGTCTGCCTGAGCATCCTGGAAAGGGCCCCTCAACTTCTGAAAGGTCCGTTGTGGAGTAAAGAAATGGATCTGATGGCAGACAGGGTCTTATCTTTTTCACTCTGGTCAAGGTATCACATACCATAGGCGTGAACAAGGTGGAGCCATCAAAGGGGGCATTGACAAAGGACTGTTTGAAAGGCTTCACAAAAATTGTACAACTTCATCCAGGCATGGCACCTAATGGTAATGCCTGAACCGGCCACCCTAGAGGTACCCTCCGCAGCGTGAGAGATAAGCCTCATGAATGCAATAGGCAGGGAATGTCGAGTGGCTAACCTATTGAAAACAGACTCCCACTCCTTGGAAGGTACAGATCACGAGGTTGAGCTATAAAGTTCCTTAACTTAGTCCCTTTGTAGCCAGATAAAGTGGGAGAGGTAGTTCAACACCCGAAGAGCAAAAGTAGTTGAGGTGTAGACCCTCTTACCAAATCTGTCCAGAGCCCGGGATTCTCTATTGGGGGATGGAAAGAAGAGCTCTCCTGAGTGAGCTCTTTCTTTGTGCCTGCCACCACAACCAAGGCATCTACTGGGATTCCTTTAGACCAAAACTTTGTCAACTGGGGCATTCAAAATTTTATCAGCATGCTTGGGGATGGGTTCTACTGTATCCAGCTACTTCCAAGCCCTCGACAACACAAGCTGTATTAGCGGATTGGCACACGGAGACACCTAGGTGGTAGATGGGCTGGCTAATGAGAGCTTCTAACAACACCGGCTCCTTCAGGGAAAGAGTTTGGGAGGACCATCCACCCTTCTGGCGAAGGATTTCAAGGATGTCTCCAAAGGAGACCTCTTCGGGTGAAGATTTGGGAGACCTTTCACCTTCTTCAAAGTCGGTATCCATGGTGAGGAATTCTGTAGGGGAATCCATGTGCCTCCTTTTATACGGTCTCGTCCTAGGGACCTCCTCAGGGGGTGCTCTGGGGAGTGTCAGAAGAAGCTTGGGGATCCACTGAGAGAACAATGTGGAGGCTTTCTGGTACAGGCTGTCCATGTAGTAACTCAGAGGTCTTGGGCACATTTCCAGAACGGGACCAAAGAGGTTCCACCGCAGTAGGCGCCAAGGGTCTCTTAAGAACAGAGAAGAACCCTTGCGACCAACTCAAATGCAGAAGGACTCCAAATGACCTGGAACTCTCTCACCGGGGGCGAAGCCACTGGAACAGGCACCTCCCAGAATGAAGAGGCCTCCCACTCCGAGGCAGGAGCCAAGCTGTCACAGATCGAGGCCCCAAGGGCAAGAGACATCTCTAAGACATTTAGAGTTGAAGTCAACCCCCCTAAGCCGACCTCGAGACTACAGCTCATGACACACTCAGAACCGAAGCAGTTGGAGCCGAGCAAGTCAGGGAGAATGCCGGAGGCAAAGAAGAAATTTCTATCGGCTCCAACACCATAGCAACGAGATCCAATGGAACCAATAACTCCAAAATTAAAGGGCGAATCAGAGAAGGAGCTACTGGTTGGAAATAGGAGAGTTTCACAGAACCAGACTCG
The DNA here is from genome assembly GCF_019279795.1 of Protopterus annectens. NCBI lineage: Eukaryota > Metazoa > Chordata > Ceratodontiformes > Protopteridae > Protopterus > Protopterus annectens. The sequence goes on from NC_056732.1 coordinate 1,562,909,485, forward strand.
GACGGGGAGTACACAAGTCCCATTTGGATCTGTGTCTTAAGGAAATGCCTCATGAGCTTACCCACATCCCAAGAGGACAGACTCTGGGAAGACCTAGACAAAGCCGAGGAGGGAGGGTGGGGGAATCTTTGTGGGGATTGGAGCGGAGATCTTCCAGGAATAAGAGGTAGACCCTGGCTCTGACACAGCAGGAGCTGACACCTGGGAACCACCACTCGGACCAGTAGCCCTGGAAGAGGAAAAGGGTGGAGGAGAGGAGGAGGTGAGAGAGCTTGGATCCAAGTGGGTCAGTTCCAAAGACTTTGCTTTTTTCAGTGGAGGTTCCGAGGAGGAAGCACGGGCAATGGTCTTCTGGGACTCCCAGATGTCTTTGGGCTTCTTAGCTGCGGGTTGAACCCTCGAGGTGGTGGAAGGAGGAAGCAAGCCCTTTAAAATGAGCTTGCTTCTCCTATAAGCCAGATCCTGGGGATGAAAAGCCCTACATATCTCACAAGGGGCTTCCAGGTAGAGGTCTCAAACAATAGATGCACTCCCTGTGGGTGTCAGCTCAAGGAATCTTCCACCCACAGGAAGTACATTTCTTGAACACCAAAGGCTTCTGATTAGCCATAAGGAAGAAAAGGAAAGCTAAAGAGAAAGAAAGAAAAAGAAAAAGGGCACCAAAGAGAAAAGAGAAACTTTTTTTTTGAAAGTAGAAAAAAACCTGACGGAGAGACCCCGAGGACTAGACAGATAAACAGAAGACAGAAGTGTAGGAGAAAAGCCACAAATTTAGAGAAATTCACCCAAAAAATGCTATGGAGAAGCTCAAGTAGAACTCACTTGAACTCCGGGTGTGGCAAATGAGATGTGAGGTAGCGTGAGGGGAGTGGGACATTGTGGGTAGTTAGGAGGAGCTCATGTTTGGATTTTCAAGCTGTGAGAAGGTGACCAGTTGGTTCCAAGGGAGTCTCTCAGGTTAATGTAATGAGTTGGACAACATCAGATTAGCATCATTAAAGCTATCTAATTTCTTTCCTTTCAAAACATGTATTGGTAGCTGGGTGTTACCTTAAAATATTTATAACATTACCAGTTCTACAACTGTTTTAGGAGTGTGTTTGTATATGGTGTTTATGTATAACAAATTCAGACTGTTCACTTATGTAGTGGTGGCAGTCACTTGGGTATACACTCTGAATCTGCTGCCGTTAGAACCAGTTAGCATTTGATATTAGTAGTGTCCACAGAAGCATACACTTCATTCTGTAGTGTCCACAGAAACATAAACCTCATTCTGGGCTACATAATCAATGATACAAATAGTGGGACTAGTCTCTAGAGAAGTCATCTGGGGGTAATCAAGTGGCTAATGCCAGTACTCCTTCATTGGTAGATGATATGGGTTTTTAGTGGCACTGGAACATCCTGTAGCAGAGAAAGAGATAGTGAGAGAGTGAGTTGCACACAACAACAGTATTAGAAGGCAAACTTAGGCATCATTTACAGGAATGAGCTCGGGTGTGCATACAGAAGTATCACACATGCTCCTCAGAATAAGGGTTTCTAATTTGTCATTTCTTTATGCAAACAAAAAATATCCTCACTGTTTACTGCATGATGCTTCTTTCTTTGGCTATGAGATGGGGGAAAACTGAGGATCAGAAGTGGTGATGGGAGTGAAACTAAATACATACATAGACACATACATAAACAAATACATCTGGTACACAAAGTACTTGTCAAGGCCTTTAAAGACAGAGTTACAATAATAAAATCTGTATGCTGTTGTTGTACAGTAACACAATCATCTTTCCTGCTGGGTGGCAGGCTAAACACAACCTACCACTTCTACAATTTTATTTATAAATAATATACATACACAGACAGACACATAATCAAATATGTCTGTATATATGGGTCTATATCATAAAGTCGAACTGCAATAAGTTCGAATACGTAAATGTCGATCCCGGAAGTTTGAAATGCAATAACTTCGAACACTCAGAATAGTGATTTTTTTCCCAGGGGAAAAAAATTGCTGTTCTGGTACAAAACCAAAAAACACACGTACACTATAAAATGTTCCTAATGTGGGGGGCTTCACACCCAACACCCCCCAGCGTGGGGAGCTGTGCCCCCCACACACCCCACACTTAAATATACCAACTCTGCGATCGCACCACAGTGGAGGAAATAGCAAAGCCGCGGAAACGGCCCACCAAATTTTTTCCCCTGGGAAAATATTCGGTGTTCCGCAGCTTCACTATTTTGACATTTCGAATGTCCCAGTTTGATGTTATGGTGTTCGGACACCTGTGCATTCGAACTTCTAATATAGACCCATATATATATATATATATATATATATATATATATATATATATTGGGTGCCTTCTGTGCAGAGTATGTAAGTCCTTCCTGCATTCGTGTGGGTTTCCTCTGGGCGCTCCAGTTTCCTCCCACGTTACAAAGGCACGCGTCTGGAGCATTTCTCCTTGGGCCTCTATTGAAAATTGGCTTGTTCCAAGCAGGGCTTTCCCAGTTAACAAATGTTAAATAAATATATATGTCTATATATATATATATATATATATATATATATATATATATATATGTTTGGCTACACTTCAGAGAGGTAGTTCCCGTCAAGCAGATTTAATGTGATTTTGTTTTCTGTGATTTGTCGAAACTGCATTGTTTTTTATTGTATAAACTAATGGAGAACTTCACTGAGGATAGTCCCTTCTCCCCACTGTAGTGCAATCATGGAACTGTTATATGTAAGTCAGGAAGAGAAGGGGCCAAGCTCCCAAAGTGAGTGTTGCAGAGGAATTGTCCCCTAGAAAAAAAGTACTTTTTGTGTGCTTATTGTTTTCTAAGTTATGCTTCCCAGATTCTTCTTCGGCTTTTCCCGGTTAGGGGTCACCACAGCAGATCATCTGTCCGCTCATGATTGACAGTGGAGTTTTACAGTGTCGAGTTACCAGCCCGGCACCCAACCTTCCACAGAAGGCACACACATGCACACACTCACACCTAGGACCAATTTAGAGTGTCCAATTCACTTACTGCATGTCTTTGGGATGTGGGAGGAAACCGGAGCACCAGGAGGAAACCCACGCGACCACAGGGAGGACATGCAGACTCCGCACAGAAGGCACCCCAGCCGAGAATCGAACCGGAGAACCTCTTGCTGTGAGGCGGCAATGCTAACCACTGCACCACCGTGGCCGCCCAAGTTATGTTTCCCAGATTAAAAGAAAAAATAAATAAATGAGGCATGTCTTGTTTTACTCCCTTTTTAGGCATTGCCAGCCTGATAAACCTTCCAACATAGCAAAACTAATCCAAGAAAAGCTAAAAGTATTACTGCTCAATGTCAGGAGTCTAAACAAACAACTCTACTTCCTGCAAGCTCTGCTCAAACTGGAAAACGTAGATGTCTGTGCAGTCACTGAGGCATGGTATAAAGTCGGACAGGGCACCCTGGCAGTGCAGGGCTTTAATGCCTTCCAGACATTTAGACCAGTTACTGCACAGGAAGGGATAAAAGGTAGAGGTGTCTCAATTCACATCAAAAGGAAACACACCTCAAGGCTGGTCAAAGAGTATGATGCACTTAAGCTTCTTCATTGCCAAATTACCATAGACAAATGCCTATACCAATACCTTGCAAGCTGTAGGTCCTCTCTAAGACACAGGAAACTCATAACATATACTTAAATATAGTGGCGGTACTCCTCATTCAGCCCAACAACATATCCATAAGAGATTTCAACTACCCCACTATAAACTGTGAATCATACATGACTCCAAGCAAGCACGCCCAGAGATTCCTGGACTTTACAAATACAAATACCCTGGACCAGCTAGTCCATATGCTCACTCTTGGTGCTAACATCCTTGACTTGGCCCTCACAAACTTGAAAGAACATTGCACCCCACAACCCCTTGAGACTAATGGCCTTAATAGTCAGGTCTGACCATAAATCTGTCTCTCCGAAATAAAAATAAAAGCCAGGATTCCAGCTAATCCTAGAACTTTTAGGAATTATTCTAAGGCAAACTTCATATTATTAAGTGGCAACCTGGTAAAATTACAAACCCCTCTCCAAACCCTGAGAAAACCACTGCCTATACAGAATGTTCAAGAAAACCCATAGCAATTATGTTAATGGTTGCACAGAGACAGCTGTAGTCACCCGGAATAAGTAAAGGACAAACTCAGAAAAGAAATAGGTTGTATAACAAAATAAAGAAAATTATGACAAAAATTAGAAAGAGCACTGCCCAGCAAGAAAAAAACTCCCTCATCAATCTAAACAAGTAACTCAAGGGGCTAATCAAATCTAGCAAACCCAAATGTGAGGTAAATACAGCCTCTCAGGCCAAGGACAATAATCAGATATTCCTCAGCTATGTCCACCATCTCAAATGCAATGCACAACAATGTGCCAAACAAATTGTAAACATAGCCACCTATACTGAGCCAGAGGATATAGCAAATCTACTGGCTGACAAATTTAGCTCCAATTTTACCCCCTCTTCCACAACTCTCCTCAGGAAATACCCTTAGGCATAACTCCCCAAACTATCAGTAAGGAACAGGTCCTCAATGCATTCTCCAGGGATAGGAACATTACATTGATGTGCCTCATTAATATCTCAGGATGCCTCATTAATAGCATAAAACATTACCTGTTGGGACCACTAGAATCACTATTAAATTTTAGCCTCCAGATGGACTTTGTGCCAAGAAAATGGAGGACTATAACTGCCATCCCTCTGCACAGGCACAAGTCATGCCTACTCAACCTAGTGGACGTCTTCGGGAAGGTCACCAAAGCAATTAAAGAGGGTAAAATGGTGCATACTGCCTACCTTGACTTTGAAAAGCATTTGCCACAATACATCACTTCAGAATTGTAGTCAAACTCACAAAATTATACACCCTGTGACACCCCTCTCTGGACCAGTAATCAAAGTGCCTTAATCCTCACTACTGACACTAGAAAGGAACATTCACTTAGAACAAAAATAGATACAAACAGTTTTTCCAGATGTAGCTCTCTGCATCAAGCACAATTTCCCTTAAGAGCAAACAGGGAACACACTCAGTCCGGAGTCTCGGTTTCTCTCTCTCTCCAGGTCACCAATAAGACTCACTCACCAATAAGACTCACCACTGGCACCGCTGTAGAGTTGAGTCCTCAGCCGAGTGTCCAAGCCAAGTCCTCCACCACTCTCTCTGTCAAACCAGTGCTCTGTGTCCCTGCTACAAGCAGCTGATGCACACACCCTCTTTGAGATTTAATTTTCACATACACACACACACCTGGGAAAGGCTGGCACAGATTTACTAGCTATGCCCCATTCTACCAAGATTATAAAGTAGTTACACTGCCACCAGACACTCCAAATTCAGCTACTCTAAGGATCTTACAAGGGTACCAAGTTATACTGAGTGAAATAAATATTAATATAAATGGTCATGTTTGACCAATGCAGTAAGTCTTTCAAGAGTGGCCTCAGAGTCACGACAGATATAAGTACTCTCAAAGTTTAAAATATTCTCTAAAAGACTAGCCACAATGAAAAGTTTAAATGTATTTATTAATAAATAATAAAAGAGCATGAAAATATGGAATACCTATTTACAATAAACACCATAGCTTCAATCACAGGAAATATTAAAATAAAACAAATAAATAGATTCACACAGATACAGAAAAACAGTATTTAACTAATCTCAGTATATTTTCCTGACTAATCCAAAGAATTACTATCCTCTGGTCACTTACTAGAGCAAGGCAAGATGAAGTAGGTGAGGGGTCCTTCTTAGTCAGGTTCCAAAAACAGACTGCTCTGAGACTTCGGTCTCATCTAGTATTAAAACATAGTTTTGTCTTGGATTACAGAAGGACATCACATCTGACTTTGGTTTCCATACCACCCACCTTTACTAGAAGCTGCCAAGATTTAGCTCATAAGTGTCAATAATACACATAGATAGAGCTTTGCTAACATCTGCTGACAAAAAGTGTGGTACATTTTCTCAAAACTTCATTTCATTGACATACATTTCCCTGAACATTTTTAAATATACCTCAAAACGTTTTTTTTTTTTTTTTGTAAGCGGCTCCCTAAGGAACAACCCTGACATAAATACACTAGCTCTACAGTTACACAGCTGTGGAGAAAAGACAGTGCTCATCACCCACTGAATCCCTGCTGGTACACATACATAAACTTCTACAGATGGCAGCACAACACAAAAGAGGGCACTGTCAAGGTACAAATACTGAAGAACAATTATTTGCCCTGTAATTCCAATGCTTTAAAACCACACCAGCAGTCATTTTCTATACCACTGAACAGTTTTCAATGAAATGTGCTTTGAATTTGATGAAATGAAGCTTCAACAAAATGAGATTAATACAAAATAAACCACTGAAGAAAATGAGATCCAGAATCAGCCTAAACACCTTGGTCTTCTTGAGAACTACAGAATCTGGAGCAGTTTCTATACCCTATATAGTCTGATGGGACCTCCTGGATGGCACTTTTTCAAGGCAGGTTTAATAAGTTTATTCTATTTTCATTGCTTTCACGGATGGGAGGTCAGGCAGTGACAGAGACTGTAGCAAGGCTGGTTTGTAGTATAGGATGATGCAGCTTCTGTATATAATCACCCAGACAAAATGGATGGGAAAAAAATCAGAAATAATAGCTACAAATGTCCACTAACTAATGCTAAAAGGACTTTGAAAGTAGGTAGAAAACTTTAAAAAAAAATGGAGATGCAAGAAAACATCACAGCTACTAGACAGTGATCTAAACGAGATGTAGCTATATAACTTTAACAGGAAAAGGGAAAAAATTGGAAACAAATGCCCTGAACCTAAGTGAATAATGAAGGATCAAATCTGAAGATGATACAACACCAAGAAAGTGATATAATACCAAAAATATATATCCTGTTCCAAGCTTCATCAACAGCAATACAGGTATGGAGAAGCAGAAAGGAGCACTGAGGTACATAGGTAAGTGGGAACAGTTAAAGCCTGAGAATGTTTCTCCTGCTAGATACCTGTGCTGTGTACTGCAGGTTGAAGAAGATGAACTGGATTATGTCAGATCTAGAGTTAAGTGTTTAAGATGAAATGGTCTACTTCACAGTGGTAGCAACAGCTGCTGTGGCTTTTCTATTAAAAACTGTGCACTTGTTAGCTTCTCTGGATATACAAAATCTGCCACAGATAAGGATTTCATTATGACATGTATATCTCATTAGTTTTTCTTTGACATATTACTGACACTCAGTCCACATAAGTACTGACACCATGAGTTAGAGAGAGTAACATCTGTTGTATTATCTGTTGTTTCACCTATAGAAACATATGAACATTACATGTATGAAGTATTTGCTCTTTAAGATGATTACTAAATTTGTACCATCTGGATTTCAAAACTGTTAAGCTATTCCAACTTCTTACTGAACTCTTAACACTACTGTAGGAAGCTGAAGACTGATATCAATAAAACAAAATTTGTTTGTGGTACACATAAACACATAAACAGATATGGATATTACCCGTATAGTCTTAAAAAGAGGTCTCTAGACCACCCTCGCCCCCAAAAAGGATCATTAAAAATTAAAAAAAGTTATTCCCATAACTTGGCATTTGTGTTGTCTTACTTCATTCCTCCTCAGAGTAGGGTCTTGGATCTGACCCTTGGATCCGGCTCGGCGACTTTCCACAGACTTTGATCCAACTCTCAAGCTCCTCCCTCATACCCAGAATGTCCTGCAGCCACCCAACTACCTCAAATCGAGTTTGCCAAATCCAGACATGCCACATTCAGACATCAAAAGCTGGCAGAAGAGGCTTAGACATGGGACATAACAGTCATTTAATTATTTATTATTTTATTTATTTAACATTTGCTTACTGGGAAAGTCTGACTTGGAATGAAACCAGTTTTCAGAGGAGGCCCAGGAAGAAACACTCCAGACATAATTATCCAGGTTCCTCAAAAGAAGAGCAGGAGGATGACTGGGTGGGAAAGTGAGGATGAATGAAGAGAGACAACACAGATGCCAAGTTATGGTAAGACATAACTTTTTAATCTGATGTTGTCTCCTTCATTCCTCCTCACAGTAGGGTCAGAGTCCCTAGCTAAGTCAACCCTCAGGGAAGGATATGCCAGAGCACATTCGAACCAAAGGAGGCCCTGCTCCTTGAAATAATATCCACCTTGTAGTGCGATACAAAGTTGAGTCTGCCGCACAAATGTCCTCGCTAGAGGTTCTAGAATAGAAGGCTGAAGAAGTATCCATAGCTCTAGCAGAATGTGCCCTAGGAGGTCTAGGTAATTCCATTCCTTTGGAAGAATAAATAAATGAGATGCAGTCCAAAATCCATTTTGCTAAGGTAATTTTTGACACAGCTTGAACAAGCCTATTAGAAGAAAAGGCTACAAAAAGCTGATCAGACTTCCTGTGTTGTTTTGTCCTGTGTAGGTAAAAATGGAGTTGTCTATGGATGTTTAGAAGATGAAGAATGTACTCCCCTTTGTTTGAGAAATTGGGAAAGAACACTGGCAATTGAATGGACTGATATATGTTGTTCTCTGTATGGAACAGAAAGTAAGGAGGTTTATAGGATAAAGCTTGAAGCTCAGAGATCCTCTTGGTGGAAGTAAATGCCACCAAAAGGGCTGTCTTCCGAGACAGAAACTTCATGTCACAAGTAGTTGCTGGTTCAAAGGGTCTCCGTTTTAATGCCTGCAGCACAAGAGTAAGGTCCCACAGGGGAGAAGGATCCCTAATTAGGGGCCTTAATAAGAAAATGCCTTTCATGAACAACTTGCACAGTCTGAACGTGAGCAAAGAACGTGACTGACTTGCAGTATGAAAACTGGAAATGGCAGCTAACTGCAGCTTGATGGCGGAGAAACTAGCCCCTTCTTCAAAAAGAGTACTGAGAAACAGCAACACATCAGAAACAGGGGCTGAGAAGGGGTTGATATTTCTGTTCATGGCCCAAACAACAAATCTGTTCCACTTACTACTGTAAACTTTTTTGGTGGAAGCCTTTTGTGATGCAAAAAGGATCTTTTCAAACAGGGGAGAGCCTGAACTGTCTCATTAGGGTTGGAAGTGGAGAAACCAAGCAGTTAATTTGAGGGCTCAAAGGTCTGGAGGTTGCATCCCTGATGGGTTAGAAAGGAGATCCTAAGAGGGCTCCAGTATCCAAGGAGGATATTTCAGATGAGACCAGAGGAAGGGGAACCACACCTGATGACGCCAGAAGGGGGCAATGAGGATGACTGAGTTCTTCAGCCTGTGTGTCTTCTGAAGAAACTTTGGGATGAGTGGAAGAGCAGGGTAAGCATACAGGAGACCCGGAGGCCAAGCATGGACTAGAGCATCCCTCAGGAACTCCAGCAGAGGGGGAATTAGAGCAAAGAACTTGCTGCGTTTGTTGTTGAGTGGAGAGGCAAAGAGGTTGCAGCAAAGTTGACCCTAACTGTTGAAGATCATGTTCACTACTGATTGGTTCAGGGACCACTCGTGCGGAATCAGGAGCGATCTGCTGAGTCTGTCTGCCAGATCATTGTTTTCCCCGGGATATGTATTGCAATTAGAAGGAGGTCTGAAGATATCACCCACTCCAACACCCTCATGGCCTCCCTGCACAAGGGGTAAGAGCGGGTTCCTCCTTGCTTGTTGGTGTACCAGATAACTGATATGTTGTCAGTGTGTACCGTTATAGTCCCCAAGGGGAGAATGTCCTGAAAAGCATGCAACGTTAGGAGGACTGCTCTCATCTCTAGGACACTGATATGCAACTTGGTCTCGGAAAGGCACCATGTGTCTTGGACCATCTTCCCATTGTAATCCCCCCCACCCAAACTGGGAGGCGTCCGTGGTTATGGTGACTACTGGGTGTTCATTCACAAATGCTCTGGCTAGAATAACATTGTCTGGCTATATTCGCCAACTGACATGATGCCTGCATATGGGAGTCAATCTGATGTGAAGGGACAAGGGCTGAGACAGAATACAGCACTGATTGGTTAGCATCTACTGTAGAATCCTCATGAAATTCCTGGCCAGGGGGACTAAGAATTGCTGTAAACATGGACCCTAGGACCTGCAGTATCAGATGAACTGAAGGAGCTCGTAGGGTTAATAGCTGTTGTACCTGAGTCCTCAGAGTGGCTACCCAGTGTACAGAAAGAGAAGCTACCTGATCCTTTGTGTTGAGATGCGTACCTATGAACTCTAGATTTTGAACTGGAGTAAGGTTGGACTTGCTCATATTTATGGTGCTGTCCAGACAGTGCACTAACTGGAGTAAGCAGTCCCTGGCTTGGATCAGTCGATGCTCCCTGGGAGTGTTTAGGAGCCAATCATCTAAATATGGAAACACTTGGAATCCCTTAAGCCTCAGGTGAGCAGCTACCACAGCCATGCATTTAGTGAACACCCAGGGGGCTGTGGTGAGTCCAAAGAGCAATCCTCTGAACTGGTAGTGATTTGCTGGCAGACAGAAGCGCAGATATCTCCTGGAGTGCCTGTCTATTTTGATGTGATAGTACACAACATTGAGATCTATCAAGCACATCCAGTCATTCTTGTGCAACAGTGGCAAAATGGACTGAACCATAAGCATTTAGAACCTTGCCTTCTTTACATACTCATTTAGTTTGCTGAGATTCAGAATAGATCTGAGGCCCCCTGTCTTTTTCAGCACCAAAATGAAGTGAGGGTAGATTCCGAATCCTCTCTGTTCGGTTGGGAACTCCTGGATGACTCTTTTTTGCAACAGTTGTTGAATTTCCTGTGCTGCCTGTTTCCACTGACTGGGTGGCATGTCAGGAAGGCTTTGAGAATTTGCAGGTGGAAGGGAAAAGGGAATAGGTTCCTGACCCAGAGACTCCCCAGACTCTGGAATAGATTGCCCATACATGTCAAGCAGAGTGCCTCTTTGGTCCTCTTCAAAAGGAACCTTGACGATTGGATGGGAGAAAGGAAATTCACCCCGAGGATCACGTCAGTCGCCCTGCTAGACAGGGGTCCAGGGAATTAAATAGTGTGGAAGAAATAGCCAGGAAATTGTTATGGCTAGGCTTGTATAGGCCCTAGGGCTGATAGCCTAGTACCAACCTATGAACCTATGAACCTAATAAAATAATCTCTTGATATAACGCTTAGCACCCAATGGTTTTGAGTCAGTTGGATCCAGGCTTCAGGGTGCAAAGCTAATCGGCATGACTGCCTCCAGAGATGGACAGTAGGGCAGCACTTCAGGAGCGCTAGTAAGGCATGTTGGAAGGGGGTTCCCAAAAGCCTTGGTTCTGAGAATCCCCTCTGCCCCTAGAGTGGTGTCTACCATCAAACAGTCCATCTCTGCCTCTAGAGGAAGGCTCTCCACGTGGGTCCTGGAAAGGTCCTTCGGTCTTGTGGAACCACATTTTCTTACTCCCACGCTGTTTCATGGAGAAGGACCTCTAGCGTGCAGAAAACTTGATTCCAATAGCAGAAAGGTTCTTCCCACCCTTTTTGCTGTGATTAAGAGTGTCTCTAACCGACAGCCCAAACAGGGAGGAGCCATCATAAGGGGCATTGACAAATGACACCTTAAAGGGCTCTGCAAAATCAAATAGCCTCATCCAGGCATGCATCCTTTGGGAAAGTCCTGAACCACCTGCTTGCGAGGTGCCCTCCGTGGTATGGTATCATTAACCTTGTTGAGGAGTTGGCGATAAATGAAACAGTGGTCAGCTTGGGAGAAACTTTTTTACATTCCTCTGCAGGCATGGACTCTGAGAAAGAAGCTGACAGTTCTTTGATCAGATCCCTCTGGAGCCATGTGAAATGAGATAGATAGTTTAAAGACTTAAGTGCAAAAATTTCTGAGTAGTAAATGCACTTCCCAATTCTGTCCAACACTCCAGACTCCTTGTTCAGTGGATGGACATTGGCAGTTTCTTCTGCCAGCTCTTTCTCAGTGGCCAACACCACCACAATAGCATCAACTACAGGGCTCCTACTCCAGTGTTTCCTGTCTGCAGGGGCATTAAAATCCTATTTGACTACTTGGGTATAGGCTTGAAGGTGTCTGGTTCCTTCCACACACAGCGAGATACTAAATTTACCAGGGCATCTGCTGGGGGGGGGCACCCAGGACAGAGTTGGGCCCATCCCAAATGCCTCCAAGAGAACAGATGACTCTGAGGAAGGAGGTTGGGCAGACCATCCATCTTTCTGCTTCAGGATCTCCAAGATGTCTCTGAAGGAGATGTCTTCAGGTGAGGATCGGGAGGGATCCTTCCCCCTAATCGAAGTCAGTATCCTCAGTTAAAGACTCCAAAGGGGAGTCTACATGCCTCCTTTTACACAGCCTCTTCCAAGGAACTTCCTCAGCTGGGTGTTCTGGGAAAGTATCAAAAGAAAGGTATCCATCCTGAGCAGGGATATCTTGGAGGCCACTTGGGAAGGGAAAACCTGTGGCGGGATGAGAGAGAGAGAGCAAGGCCTAGATTCGATGGATGTACAGAGGCAGACTGAGGAACGTATGGTCGAATTTCCAACCCGGGAAAAGACCCTGTCCACTACCTGAAATTTTGAAGGACCAGGCAAAGCCCTATCTGGTTCCCCCAGAGCCAAAACTACCAAGGAAAAATGGCCAGGACTTACACCAGATCAATGGCCTCCAGAACGGATTGGACCTGATGGCTGCAAGAAGGACAAAGATAATCCCAGTCCCCCAGACCTGACACTGACGCCACAGCTCAGTGACTTGCTCTGCTCTGAAAAGGCCAGAATGGGGCACATCAAGGGCATTCTCAATGTCGAGAAGGGAAGCTTCCTTTGCACTGGGTCCAACATGCTTAGCAGTCCCGCATCCCTGAGATGCCTGGGAACATATCGGAGAAGGAGTCCTGATAGGTTGATCTGGGCAGCTCACGGATCTGACAGGGGATGGAGCTCAGACTGCCCCCATTTGGATCTGAGCCTTAAGAAACCTCCTCATCATCCTGTCCATGTCCACCATGGACCACCTTCTTGAGGAGTTGGATGAAGTTGACCAGGGAGGCCAGGAATGCTTTGACCTGGAGGATAGAGCTGGGGACTTCGGCGAGGTCCTAGGATCCAACGGAATAGGATCCAAAGCAGGAACTGACAAAGGTTTTGGACAGATGATGATAATCTCACCCAGATCCAAGGAAGCTGTAGGATCCGATAAGGAGTTGACTTCTGGGGATCCAAAGTAGTTGTACCACAGACTTCTTGGGCTTCTTATGCTTGTGAGTGTCCTTCAGGAAGGCAGGGAGGGACCTCTTTTTGGACTCCTTGGGAGCAGAGGAAGAAGCCAAGGAAGGGGTCTGAGCCTCCGGAACCAAGGGGGGGAAGAAGGCCCCTAAGAATAAGTTTATTCCATCTGTCTATCAGGGCCCAAGGGTTAAAGGCAGCACAGACAGAACAACTGGCTTTTAGATGGTCAGCGCCCAGGCAGTACACACACACTCCTTGTAAGCATCCTGACTGGGGATTTTATGCCCAGAAGAACTGCAGCATTTGCAGCCAGGAACCGGTTTGTCAGCCATACTGACAGAAAAACCTGCCAAATTCAATGGACAAGAAAGGCAAGTTATAAACAGCTCTAAAAAGCACCGGAAGCTTAACAATACTAAGGTAAACTCAGAAGAGAAAAGACAAACTAGCCTACTGAAACTAAAGGAAAACTTTTAAGATATAACTTTTTTATGTTGAAAAAAGAAAAAGGTGCACACATGCATCGCATCACACACACACACACACACACACACACACACACACACACACACACACACACACACACTACTATAAGGAGAGAGGGAGGAAGGAAAAAATATAGAAGCTCTTACAAATCGATGGATTAAATTATCCAAAAAACAACCAAGCTTGAGAGGAATGGACTCTACGTTTGACTCGCTGGAGCGGCAAATGGGATCTGAGATAGCTGGATGGATGCAGGGCATTGTGGGTATAAGGGAGGAGATTGATAGTCGGATCCAAGTCTGTGGAAAGTGGCCGAGCCGGCTCCGAGGGTTAGATCCGAGACCCATGGCCGGCCTTAGGCATAGGCCAACTAGGCGGCAGCCTAGGGCGCCGCTGTAGCAGGGGCGCTTTTCCAGTATTTATTTGGTGTAGGTAGACCAGGTTGGGGGCACCTGGGTGGTGTGGGGGGGCACTGTGGAGCCCTTTTGCCTAGGGCACCAGCTGACCTAAGGCCGCTGCTGCCGAGACCCTACTGTTAGAAAGAATGAAGAAGACAACATCAGATCCATATTTAAACCTTCAAAAAATGGACCTGGATGTACTCCATGCCTTACTCAGTTTAGAAAATGCATTTATTAAAGAGGGCAACATCTTCCCCTGCGTAGGGGCATCACATTTCCAGCTTCACACACATAACTGGAATTAAAAGGCTTTAAATAATCAATCGAAATAAATGTGTTTAAAGTGACATATTCCTGTTATATTACCACCTATGTAAATAAAATCCTGTAATGTAATAATTTTAGTATATATGCTGCATCTTTAATTTTATATTTAAGATACATATTCGGGGGGGGGGGGCTTTCATTATGCTGGGTAAGTAAAAGTGCAGTGGTTTGGAGTACAAACTAGAAATTTCATGGCTATATGCCAGCAAAAAGGAACAACAAAATGTACAAGTTCTCAATTCCAAAACTTCTGGCTCCACCCCCCGCCCAGTATGTTGACAATTTACCAAGATGCTGTTGAAAAGGAATACTTGAAAACTGAAACAGTTACTTAAAAACAGGATTGTGATATGCAACATATGTTAATGAAAATTCATATCATCAAGCATCATTCATTACACAGATATTAATGCAATTAGTGTTTTGTTCAAAGCCTTTTATCTTTATCTTTCTTCTTTTGTTTGCAGTCATCAGCTCCCTAGTCTAGACAATGTGAATAAATGCAGACTGTTAATTACTGGTTACAACAAATTAAACTTCCAGTTAATTCTAGAATGACATGCAACTGAAAAAAAGAGATCCATTTATTAGCCTGCAAATGGGGAGGAATCTTCAAAGACAATGGAAGAAGAAATACCGTAATGTAAATTTAAATGCATTTCTATTTCTTGGAGTATATGAAGTGCTGTGAATATGGTATAAAAGTTTCTTTTCTGAAATCAGAAAGGTGCTTAATCTTTTCTTAAACACCTCTAAACCCTTTAAAAATCAGTCTATCGATGGAGTATAACCACGGTCAGTGACAGCCACCCCAGAACAGTGGCAGAAACTACAAAAGCTGTTAAATACTTTGGTCTGACACACTTATGAACAAAAAGTATCTAACAGCTTTTAAAGTTAATAGTTCCTCAGAGGGACACTTCATTTCTACCTGCTGTCTGTGTGGCAGCACTAAGCGCTTTCTGACTTTGAAAGCTGTAAAACAATTCATGGTTCTATTCTTTTTTCCTGTAAATAGTAGTACATTGAGCAAGTAAAGCTTCATGTACTATAAACAATTATGTTTGGGTCTCTATGATGATAGCTTTTATTATCTGTTCTTGACATGGATGTCAATATACATTTCTCAAGAAGTCTATATCATTTAATTGAAATACGTATTAATCGAATACACATTCATCGAACACTTCAGCCTTCGTCGAACACTACACATTGAAATTAATTTCAGCGAACCTCAGACTTTTTCCCAGGGTTAAGAAGAACTTGCCTATCATCACAGTAGTGCCCTTTTCTCCACTGTAGTGCTGTGCAATCTCAGAGTAGAGTTAGTATATATAGTTGGGGGGGGTGAAATCCCCCACTTGGGTGGGTTTGATTTAGTGTGGTGTGTGTTCCGGAGTGCTAGTGGGTGAGTGGTTCCTATCCCAGGAAAAAAGTCTGACGTTTGCTGAAATGACCTTCGATGTTTAGAGTTCGATGAATACGCATTTCGATTAACTGATATAGTCCCCTTCTCAAGTTCCACTTCACTCCACTCTCATAGTGAATTTCTTGACATCCGCATCTCAATCATTTAAGCTGGCTCTGATTAGAGGCCCAGTTATAATTATTATCATAACCCTTTTTTGTCAGACACCTTCTCTGACATAACAAATAATACATTACGCATTTTCTTAAAAAGATAAAGCAATCATGTTAAATGTTTACTGCTTAAATATTTGCCTCACTAACAGTCTGTCATACAAACACAGATCTGAAAGGACATACACAAAGCAGCAAAATAGGAGACTTCAAGATGTATACATTATACAGTTCAAAAACTTGTTTGCCACAAAACACTGTCACTACATTTTATTTATACAAAAGTCTACACATCTCACTGCAATAAAACGTACATGGTTACATATCTGGTGCACACATACTAAGTAGCAAATACTTCTGCAAGATGAAAGCTTACATTAAAAAGGACTCCGATGTGCATTTAAGCTAAATATGATGTGTGTCAATATATTGTACCTAACTACATATATCTATGTCTCTCTCTCTCTGTATATATATATATATATATATATATATATATATATATATATACACACACACACACACACACACACAAATATGTTGCAATTCAGTGAGTACTGTAGTACTGTACACACACACATATCTATATATATATATATATATATATATATATATATATATATATACATAGAAAGAGAGAGATAAATAGACAGATAGATATCCTTCTACAGTCTCAAGTTTGTTTTTTCTCTTCTCACATTTTAAATTTTGTTGTAATTTTAAAATTGTATTGTTCCAATTTAATATTCTGTTGTGGGATGAAATTGGTCATTTGTAATCAGTGCTTTAGCTAGGTTAACAAATTAAAAATAAACAAATAGATAACGGCACTGAGCTGAAATGATGTTCACTGACGATTATGCTGTGTTGAAGTGAGACACCTTAATATAACTAAAAGACACAAATTTTGCATACATGTGATTTGTATGTTCATATGTTTGAAGAACAGTGTACTGGTTTGAAAACAGACTTGCACTTTACCTTTTAGTGCAATGACTGCGAAAGAAAGAACTGAATAAAAGCCTAGTAAACCTTTGCAGATTAATTCTGCTATGACCACCTGTGCAGCATTGCACTCACATACTCGGGCTGAAGACACAAGTAGATATGCTGTGTGACTACAGCCAACAGGAAGGTGAAGGGACAGTTTTTTTTTTTCAGTTCATGTCTATCTAAACTGAGTAGGGAAAAAAGTGATGGCACACATAACTTAAAATTATATTGATGACAGTTGGACATTTTCATGCTGGAAAGGAGGATACAGTGCCAAAAATGAGAATTTTGATAATTTAATCCACCCACCAAACCAATCACTGTCTTCCTTTTCAAGAGTTTTGTTATATATATATATATGTGTGTGTGTGTGTGTGTGTGTGTGTGTGTGTGTGTGTGTGTGTGTGTGTGTGTGTGTGTGTGTGTCTACACATATATATATATATATATATATATATATATATATATATATATATATATATATATATATATATACATAGAGTGGGGGTTTGATTCTCACAATGGGTAACTGGCTAGAGATTCTAAAAAAAAAAATAATTTGCCGGTAGCCTAGTACCAACCTATGAACCTATAAATATTGCGGGAAGAAATATCCAGGGAATTGTTATGGCTAGGCTTGCATAGGCCCTAGGGCCGATAGTCTAGTACCAACCTATGTATGTATATATATATATATATATATATATATATATATATATATATATATATATATATATATATATATATATATCTGCCTATAATCTATAACAAACCAAAGGTAAAAAGTTCACACAAACTATTTAGTAAAAACTGCAAGAAAACTCAGCCAAACTGGCATTTTTCACTGTGTGATACCTGAAACCTCATGTAATGGAGACCAATGGGATATATTTAAATGATCCCTTAAAGACATTAACTTTTTCAGGCATCACAATTCTGAATGCCAATGACTTTATACTTTTTAAGTCTAAAGTCAAACCTCACTAGCTGTGGACATACATGTTTTGGCCTTTTTACTAAAGTCATGATCAGTAAAGTATAAGTGAATGATTTGGCTATACTTTAGAACTTTAGAATCACTGGGTCTTTAAACCCAGCTGCATAGCTCTCAACCTTCCATCTTCAAAATGAGGAACACTACCTCTCATAGTGTGGAACAGATGAGCAAAATGTGGGACACTGTCGAACAGCTTACTACCATCTTCAGCTAGGAAGCCCACAGGATAAAGTGTGCTTCTTTACACTTATAAAGCATTCTTTTAATGAATTAATAAGATTCAGTACTATTTACCATCAGTTAAAAACATTCCTAACTCTGAATGTGTGACAGACCCTATCAATGTGGGACTTCGAGGAACATCGGCTTTTTAAGACCCAAATTGATGAACGTTTCTCGCAATGAGGTAGACTTGAGATGTATGCTCAGTTGATGCCCATGAATATTATAGTGCCTGCAAAGTATCCCAATTAACATCCAAACCAAATTGTAAAAAGGTCACACAGACAAACCATTCAGTAAATACTGCATGAAAAACCCAGCCAAGCGGGAGTGAGTTTTCACTATGTGATACCTTTAAACTCCTGTAATGGAGGCCCATAGGATGCCCCGTTAAGGACATCAAGTGTTTCAGCTATACAGCTTATGCTATGCTAATTAGGTCAATAAAAAGACTGAAACATGCTTGCCTACAGCTAGTGGGGTTTGACTTTACTGGCCTGAATGTTTCCATAAAGACTTAAAAAATAAAAAGTAAATGTCATGGGCATTTCACCACGGTAAACAATTTCTCCAAAGCCAACTTCATGATTCTTAAGACAGAAGTGGTGAACTTCATGACACCCATGCAGATGGACAATACAGTTACAACTGCTGAATCATACACAAATGCACTCTATAAGCACTTACATGAGTGCATGGATCGTGCTATCCCAAGCAGAACCAAGACGCTATCCTCCAAAAAAAGGAAGCCAATCTGGTGGTCCCCTGCCATAAACAAACTGTACAACAGAAGGAAGAAACTGTTGCAAAAGATAGTAAAATCCCATGAGTGGAGGAGCTCCCTGGTCAGCCTCAGTAAGAAGCTGAGATCCCTTATAAGATCCTCCAAAGCTAGCTACAAAAACAAAATTGCCACTAATTCTAAGGACAACCACAAAGCATTCTATAGCTATGTCAAGAATCTCGATGGCAACACCCAGATCTGCTCTGAGTTACAGCACAATGGCACAAAAATTATGGAACCAACTAATATTGCCAACATCCTGGCAGATAGGTTCAGTGCTAACTTTACCCCCCACCCCCACCCCCTAAAGGGTCCTTATCTATACAGGAAGAATGCAGAGTCCCTGTAATCACAACTATGCAGGTAAAAGCTGCACTCTCTAAAGCCAAAAACACAGTATCCATGGGACTGGACAAAATCCCAGGCTGCGTTTTACATGAACTTCAGAACGAACTGGCTCCCCACCTAAGTATCATGTTCAATAATAGCCTTGCATCAGGCTTTGTGCCACTGAAAGGTACACAGCAACAGTTATCCCACTCCACAAAGGGGGAGCCACCAATGATCCCGGGAACTATCGCCCTATTAGCCTGATGAGCCTGGTCTGCAAGGCCATAGGTTCATAGGTAGGTTAGGCTATTTGCCTGAAGGCATTTATAAGCCTAGCCAGAATGTGTTAGCTTTTGCTGCCCCTATAGATTAGTTCCCTGTGCCTCTGTCCAGCAGAGCCACTGAAGTGATCCCCGGGGTAAACTTTCTATTTCCCATCTACTCGTCAAGGTTTCTCTTGAAGAGTGTTAGTGAGGAGCTCTGCCCTATGTAGATTGCAAACTTGTTCCAAATCACGGGAAGTCTATGTGACAGGAATCTATCCCTTCAGCATGTCCTATTTACTGTTGTGGTGAAGTTTAGATCCCTAGAGCGTGTGGCTCGAGGGGATAAGCTTTTCTTTAGGTGGAGCATGTCCATCAGTTCTGGGTTGGACATGGCCTTGTATGTCAGGCAGAGATCACTTCTGAGTAGGCGGTATGCAACCGAGTACAGCTGGAGTTTCTTCAGTCGAGATGCATAGGGCATCTGTTTGAGGCCAGTGATCCTCTTGGTGAGGTACTTCTGTGGTCTTTCCAGCTGTTGCAGGTGTCTTGTAAGATAAATCCCAAATGGGGCGTTGTACTCTATGATGGGTCTGATGAGCGATGAGTAGAGGGGCACAATGACCGCTTTTGATCTGGATGCGAACCCTTTTGTGATAAGGTGGGCCACGTAGAAGGATTTTCTAACCACTTTGTCAATGTGATTATCAAAGGAGAGTTTACTATCTACTTGGGTCCCCAGATCCCTTATTACATCTTCGGTATTTAGGGGATTACCACCTATGTGGTAGTTTGTGGGTACTTTGATTTTTCCAAAGGGGAATGACTATGCATTATTTGGCACTTAGCTTGAGGCTATCATTTTGACACCAGGTATTCGTCTCAGTGAGACCCTTTTGGAGGATGTCTGTGTCAGCCAGAGAGTCAATTATAGCCCCTAGTTTGCAATTGTCTGCAAACTTGGTCAGCCATAGTCCTCCTGTGCTTGCCTGTACCTCTGAGAAGTATATGCCGAACAGGAGGGGTCCTAGGACTGAGCCCTGCAGAACGCCACTTGTAACCGGTTTAGAGTCAGACCTAGCTCCCGCAACTCTTACCATGTGGGTTCTGTCAGTGAGCCAGTTGGCAACCCATCTTGTGTCGTAGGGGTTTATGTTCAGGCTGGTGTGCTTGTCAATAATACCAGAATGGGGAATGGTGTCAAAGGCCTTTGCAAGGTCTAGGTAGGCTGTGTGTACCACTTTTCCCTCGTCCATAGCCTTGGTAACTGTCTCAAAGAAGTCCACCAGGTTTAAGAGGCATGATCTTCCCTTAACAAAGCCGAACTGGGTAGGGTCCAGTGTTTGGAGGTTCCCAATGTCGCTGTTAATGAGTTCCATGATGATGCGCTCCATAGCCTTGCAGACCAAGCTAGTCAGGCTTATAGGGCGATAGTTCCCGGGGTCTGTTGTGGTTCCACCTTTGTGGAGCGGAATAAATGTTGCTGTGTGCCACTCTATGGGTACGTAACCTGTGCAGAGGCTGAGTTTGAACACTGTGTTTAGGTGAGGGATTAGTTCATCTTTGAGCTTGTGTAGGATGCAGTCTGGGACACTGTCCGGTCCCACTGATGCTGTGTTTTTGGCTTTGGAGAGGGATGTTTTAACCTGAGTGTCTGTGATTTCAGGAGCTCTACATTCTTCTGGTATGGTTATAGGCCCTTTTGGGGGTGAGAGGGGGGTGAAGTTTGCGCTGAACCTGTCTGCCAAGATGTTGGCAATATCGGTCAGTTCAATGTATTTTGCACCATTCTGCACTAACTCCGAGCAGATCTGAGGATTGCCACTTAGATTCTTGACATAGCTAAAGAATGCCTTGTGGTTATCTTTGGAGTCCTTGGCAATTTTTCTTTAGAAACTCACCTTGGATGATTTTATGAGGGATCATAGTTTCTTGCTGATACTGATCAGGGGTGTCTTCCCTTCTTGGGATTTTACTCTTTTCTGTACTAGTTTCCTCCTTCTATTGTATAGCTTGTTTATGGCAGGAGTCCACCTGACTGGTTTCCTTTTCTTGGAGGAGTGAGTCTTGGTTTTGCTTGGGATAGCACGATCCATGCATTCTTGTAGGTGCCCGTAGACTGCATTAGTAAAGGATTTTGCAGCTTGGACAATGTTATCCTTTAGCATGGGGGCTTTGAAACTTTCCACCTCGGTCTTAAGTAACGTGAAGTTTGCTTTTGAAAAGTTTTTCACGGTGGTTTCCTTGTCCGGGGGTGGGGGTGGAATATGGATATCCAAAGTGATTTGTTTATGGTCAGATCTAACCAGTGAGCGGTTGACCTCCGGTGTGGAGCACCGGTCGCTCATGTTGGTGATGATCAGGTCCAATATGTTGTCACCTCTGGTGGGAGTGTTGGCCAGTTGAACGTATCATGACCATGGAACATATCATCATGGAACTCATAAACAAAGACATTGGTAACCTCCAAACTCTGGATCCCACCCAGTTCGGGTTTGTGAAAGGCAGATCATGCTTCCTGAACCTGATCGACTTCTTTGAGGCAGTCACCAAAGTCATAGATGAGGGTAAGGTGGTTCACACAGCTTATCTTGACCTCGCCAAGGCTTTCGACACCATCCCCCATTCTGGAATTAAAGCTAAACCCACTAAACTAGGTATAAATCCCTACATCACAAGATGGGTTGCCAAATGGCTCACTGACAGAACCCACACTGTAAAAGTTGCAGATTCCAAATCTGACCTCAAACCAGTGACAAGTGGAGTACCACAGGGTTCAGTCCTGGGACCTCTCTTGTTTGGTATCTACTTCTCTGAAGTACAGGCTAACACAGAAGGCCTCTGGCTAATGAAGTTCGCAGATGACTGCAAACTAAGAGCCATAGTCAAGTCCCCAAATGATGTGGACATCCTACAAAAGGGCCTCGCTGAGACAGATGCCTGGTGTCAGATGCCAAAAAGTGCAGTGTCATCCCCTTTGGTAAAAACTCTGTACCCATGAACTACCACATAGGCAGCAATCTACTTAACACTGAATGTGTGATAAGAGACCTTGAGACCTAGGTGGACAGTGGTCTCTCCTTTGATAGTCACATTGCCACAGTAGTCAGGAAGTCCTTCTACATGGCACACCTCATCAGAAAAGAGTTCTCATCCATGAAAAAAGAGGTCATTGTTCCCCTCTACTTGACACTTATTAGACCCATTATACAGTACAATGCCGCTTTTGGAATGTACCTCACAAGACACCTGTAGCAGCTGGAAAGACCACAGAAGTAACTCACAAAGAGGATTACTGGCCTCAAACAAATACCCTACACTGACCGTCTCAAAAAAATCCAGCTTTACTCCTTAGCATATCGCCTATTCCGAGTTCATCTCTGGCTAACATATAAAGCTATGTCAAACCCAGAGCTGTTGGACATGCTACACCTAAAGAAATCCCAATCCCTCCGAGCTACACGCTGCAAAGTTCTTCATTAGCACTCTTCAATAAAAATCTTGACGAGTGGATGGGAAACAGGAAATACACCCCGGCGATCACTTCTGTGTCTCTGCTTGACAGTGGCACAGGAAGATAACTTTCTTGGGTGGCGTAAGCCAGGGAACCTTGTTGGCTAGGCTTATGTAGGCCCTTGGGCCCATAGCCTAGCACCTGCCTATGAACCTATTCAGCTGTACATCTGAAATGCCTGATGTGCTAAAGGGGTTAGTTGCATATATATCTTGGGCCTCCATTACAGGAGGTTTAAGGTATCACACAGTGCAGACTGGCTGTTTTTTTTTTCTTGTAGTGTTTATATATTTATGTATTTGTGTATGGCCTCCTGTTAGAATTTTGAGACACTTCAATGTGAAACTTGAAACTCTGAAAACTGTGAATCTTCAGACTGCAACAGCAAAGTTCATTACTCAATGTTACACCTAAAAATAATTTTTTGTAGTAGACAGTCTCCACTGTGCCCCATGATATGGAGGAGTAGATCCCCACACAGCCACTACATACAATATATATGTGTGTGTGTGTGTGTGTGTGTTTGTATATAGATATATATATATATATATGTATGTATGTATGCATATATATATATATATCTATATATATATCTATATATATATATATATATATATATATATGTATGCATATATATATATATATATATATATATATATATATATATATATATATGTATTTTCATATATATATATATATATATATATATATATATATATATATATATATATATTATATATATATATATATGTGTGTGTGTGTTTGTATATATATATATATATATATATATATATATATATATATATATATATATATATATATATATATATATGTCTGTTTCAAAGGATCAAAATTTTAGAACATCGAACCTCTGATCATCGAAGACCAAGGGATCGAAGTTCTGAAATATCGAACCTAAGAAAAAAAATCTAAAATGTGAAAACTTCTTATTTCACGTTTTTGCAGGGGGACCAAGCCCCCCTGCACCCCCACAACCCCTGCTACTTAAATATACCAATTCTGATATTGCACAACAGTGAAGAAAATGGTAAAGTTCCCATTCTGCACTGTACGGCAATCTCCATTCACAAGATTTTATATATATATATATATATATATATATATATATATATATATATATATATATATATACATATATATATATATATATATGTGTGTGTGTGTGTATATACACAAACACACACACATACACACATATGTACTAACTCTGAAATCACTGTACTTTGGAGAAAAGAGAATGCCCCAAGATACAGCAATTTTGGACTTTGTATCCCTGAAAACACACTTATACTCTCACAGATCTGACGTTTGCAGTTATGGTTCCCAAACATGTAACTGGCACCCATGTAAGATATTTATTTACTGTGAAGAAAATCTATGCAAAAGGTTCACTATCTGAATAAGAAATTTGAGACTGCAGTAAAACTTCTTTTTTTCAAAAATTTCTTTATTGCAGTTTTTTACGTTACAACATATACGACATTATACAATAAGATAAACACAACATACAAAACATAACATTCTATATACAATATATACAAAGAAGTCACTTCAAAAATCCAGTTTTTGTACTAAGTACATATTCTGCAATGATAATAAGACTAAAACAGTACCATTAGTTGTTTATTACATATACTAGGGAAAGTCAAACTAAAACCTCTTTATATAGGGTATGTGGTTTTTTAATCAACTTATCTACACAAATATTTATAAAATGACAATGCGAAAAAGGTTCTAAGTATATCCTTATTGACTGTCTTACATATATTGCATATTTCACTTTTAGATTTAATATTTTTACCTCTTGAGAATGAAATCTAATAAGTATTTAATTAGGAATTTAATAAGTATACGTTGAAAGTTGGTTTATACAACAGTGCCTCCTCCTGAACCCCCCAAAAAACAAAATTGTTGCTCTTCATCCCTACCCAAAAGTCTCCACAATGTCATTTTACAGTAACCTCTAACAATGGAACTACCATATCCCCAGACACTACAACTCGATTCTTAGGCATCACAATAGACCACCACCTTAACTATGATGATCATATTAATACTACTATAAAGTCAGTAAACAGAAAACTAGGCTCCCTTTATAGAATCAAAACCTTCCTCACACCATTGGCCAGAAAAAGAAGTTATGTACCTACCAAAACGTTCCATGTTAGGTGTCTTCATCTCGCCTTCTTTCTTGCTGGTTGGGATTGGAACCGATCCTCGGCTCCGACTCGGCCATCTTCAATAGCTCGAGAGCTGTTTACTGGCTTGAGGCTACCCCTTATCCCATGATGCCTAATGATAGCTACCCAGATCTCGTTTGAAATAGCTAACTCCAGACATAGCAAGAGAAAAGCCAGTCCAAAACAAATAGGTTGACTATACCTGCCATATTCTCTAAGTCAGTAGAGGAAACAAACCAGAGAACACTCAGCCAGTGAAACAAGAACACCTCTTGGTCCAATAGGACAGGGGGACGGAGGGTGGGACGCAAGAAAGAAGGCGAGATGAAGACAACTAACATGTAACGTTATGGTAGATACATAACTTCTTTATGTTGTTGTCTATCTCGCCTTCGTTCTTGCTGGTTGGGACAGCGTCCCTAGCACCTAATATCCTGGGTGGCTCATTGGAACAGACTCTTCAGAACAGTGGAACCAAAGTCAGCTCTGCTCCTGGAGACCATATCCAGCTTGTAATGAGAAATAAAGGTATGAGGATTTGCCCACGTAGCAGCTGCACAGATAGAATCCATTGGCAACCTAGACTGGAAGGCTACAGAGGTGGCCAAGGCCCTAGTAGAATGACCTTTCGGTTTGATAGGTAACGCTTTGTTCTTTAACTGATAAATGAAAGTAATAGTATGAGACAACCATCGAGATAAGGTCACCTTGGAAACTGGGAGACCTTGTTTGCCTAAGGCATAAGAAAGGAATAGTTGGTCCGACTTCCTTATTTCCTTAGTTTTGTGCAGGTAAAAACACAATTGTCTATGAATGTCCAATTGGTGTAATTTGTACTCTGCCTTGTTGGTGTGATTAGGGAAAAACACAGGAAGGTCTATAGATTGGTTTACGTTATTTTCTGAGCAGACTTGAGGAAGAAAAGAAGGATTAGTCCTCAGAGCAACCCTGTCCTTATGAAAAACCAAGTATGGAGGACGAACACATAGCGCCTGAAGTTCGGAGACATGTCTGGCTGAAGTAATAGCTACCAGAAAGAGTGTCTTCCAAGTTAAAAACTTAATGCAGCAGGATGCTGCTGGGTCAAAAGGGGGCAGAATTAAGGAAGTTAGGACCAAATTAAGGTCCCAAGGAGGAGGGGGATCTCTCACTGGAGGCCTAAGGAGAGTTGTCCCTCTCAAAAAAGCTTTACAGAACTTATGAGACATAATGTTAGAATTTGACAATCCAACATGAAAGTTAGAAATGGCTTCTAATTGATCCCTGATCGTAGCAGAAGCAGACCCGGAATGAAAAAGTTGTGCTAGGAATTCCAGAATTTCGTGGACTGGGGCTGAAAAGGGATCTATGTTCCTAGCCTCTGCCCAACAAGAAAAACGTTTCCATTTACTAGCATAAGTTTTCCTGGTTGTGGACTTGTGAGAGGAGACAATAATCTCACGTACAGCCAGGGAAATGCTGGGAAGCCTGGCTAAGGTTGGAAGTGGAGCAACCAAGCTGTGAGCTGGAGAGTTTGGAGGGATTGATGCAACCTGCCTGACTGATGAATCAGTAGATCTGGAATCAGATCCAGAGTCCAGGGCTGATCGAGAAGGTAATGGTGCAGGAACGGGAACCATATCTGTCGAGGCCAGTAGGGGGCAATGAGGATCATTTTGCAACCCAACGATATTGCTTTCTGTATGAGTTTTGGAATCAGGGGAAACAGAGGAAAGGCATAAAGAAGTCCCTGAGGCCAATCGTGGACTAGAGCGTCTCTGGGTGTGTGACCTGGAAGCAGAAGAAGGGAGAAGTAGTTGCTGCATTTGCTGTTGAAGGGGGTGGCAAAAAGATCGCAGCAAGGCTGTCCCCATTTGCGGAAGATAAGATCCGCAACTTCCTGATTCAGAGACCACTCATGAGGCATGAGGATAGCTCTGCTGAGCCTGTCTGCTATGACGGTGGACCTCCCAGGGATGTACGTCGCAATCAGAAAATGTTGGAAGGAAATCGCCCACTGCCACAGTCTGAGTGCTTCTCGACACAGGGGGTAGCATCTGGTTCTGCCCTGCTTGTTGATGCACCACACCACTGACATATTATCTGTTTGAATTGCAATGGTCCCAGAAGGAAGAGAGTCCTGAAGGGCTTGCAACGCTAGGAGCACGGCTCTCATTTCTAGGACGTTTATGTGCAGATGGTACTCGTGAGGTTGCCAAGTGCCTTGGACTGTCCTGCCCAGATAATGCCCCGCCCCATCCTATCAGGGAGGCGTCTGTGGTCACTGTGGCTACCGGAGGGGGCTGAATGAAGGGTCTGCCCTGAGTCACTAGTGGGGAGACCATCCACCATGAAAGGTGCCTTTTGCATGCTTCTGTAATCAGGATCATGTGAGACATGGGCAGCTCTTGGAAAGACCACTGTGTGAACAGAAGCCACTGAAGGATCCTCATATGAAAGCAGGCCAGTGGGATTAGAAGAATGGCTGCTGCCATGGAACCCAGAGTTTGAAGGATGAACCTGACTTGGATCCTTTTGCTCTGCATTAAAATCTGTACTTGCTGACGAATTGTAGACACCCTTTCTAGCGGTAGCCTTGCAAACATGTTCCTTGTGTCTAAGTATGCTCCTATGTAAGTGATAGATTGACAGGGCAACAAGGCAGATTTTTCTAAGTTTATTGTAATGCCTAGCTGGGAGCAGATTGTGATTGTGTAGTCCCTGGCTTGTAGGAGTTGATGCCTGGTAGTAGCAGTGAGGAGCCAGTCATCTAGATATGGAAACACCTGGAATCCTCGACGTCTCAGGTGAGCCGTGACCACTGCCATACATTTGGTGAACACCCTGGGGGCTGTGGTGAGACCAAAGGGCAGAGCTCTGAACGAATAATGACTGGCTTCCAGCCGGAAGCGAAGAAATCTCCTGGAGCACCTGTTCATCTTGATATGGTAGTACGCATCCTGAAGATCTATCGAGCACATCCAATTGTCCTGACCCAGAAAGGGTAGAATGGACTGTAGCGTGACCATCCGAAACTTTGTTCTTTGTACAGACCTGTTTAGTCTGCTGAGATCCAGAATTGGTCTCCAGTCCCCTGTCTTTTTTGGTACCAAAAAGAACCTTGAGTAAGTTCCAGATCCGTGCTGGTCTGCCGGGACTTCCTGGATGACTCTTTTTTTCTAGCAGTTTTGAAACTTCTATTACTGCTTGGTCCTTCAGATTGGGTGGAACATCTGGAAGGGATTTCTTTGACGGTAAGGGGGGGTTGATGGAAGGGAATTTTGAAACCTCTGGATATAATGGACCGCACCCATCTGTCTTGCGTTAAATTTTGCCAGGCTTTTGGGTACAGTGAAAGTCTTCCCCCGACTGCCTCCAGAGGTGAACAGCCGGGCAACCCTTCAGGGATGCTGAAAGGGCTTATCAGAGAAAGATTCTCTGTTACCCTTGTTCTGTGGACCCCCTCTGCCACCAGGGAGGTGTCTGTTATTATTCTTTCCTCCTCTGCCTCTGGAGGAAAAATCACTACGTATGTCAGGCAAGGCTCCCTGGGATTTTCGGAACCACATCTTGCCACTCGTCTCACCTTTGGGGTAAGGTCTAGAGGGAGTGGAAAAACGGACTCCCACGGCAGAGAGAGTCTTGCCTTCTTGCTCACACCTAGTCAAAGTGTCTTCCACCTGTGGTCCAAAAAGAAAGGAACCATCAAAGGGGGTGTTGGTGAAGGACGCTCGAAAGGGTTCTGCAAAGTTACACAGCCGCATCCATGCATGCCTCCTAAGGGCCACACCTGTACCTGCGGCTCTACTCGCACCATCGGCTGCATAGGAAATGAGCCTCATGGAGGAGTTAACTACAGAATTAAGTGTCGCCAGCTGGGAAGCTACTTTAGCTTGAGCTCCCTCAGCTGATGGATCTTGAAGGGTATCTCCGAGCTCTTTAAGGAGATCCCTCTGAAGCCAGGTAAAATGACATAAGTAGTTCAGTGACTACATAGAGAAGGTCGCTGAAGCGAACATTCGCTTTCCCTATCTGTCCATCGTCCTAGACTCCTTGTTAGGTGGATGGACAGACGAAGAGGACTCCGCTAACTCTTTTTTGGTGGCTGCTGTTACCACAATGGCATCAACAGGAACACCTTTAGTATGGAATTGCTTATCCTGGGGTGCTGTGATGAATTTACCAGGTCTCCTCAGAGTTGGTTCCACTGTATCCAGAGCTGACCCAGCCTTTCGAGCCACCACTGCCATGACTGGATAGAAAGGCGGAGAAATCCAGGCGGTGGAAGGTTGGGAACCGAAAGCATCCAGAAATACAGACTCATCCTCGGTAGGGGCTAGGGGATTCCAGTTCCCCCTCTGCTTAAGCATTTCTAGGATGTCCGAGAAGGAAACATCTTCAGAGGGGGATCTCAGGGACCCTTCCGAATCATCTAAGTCTGTATCAGAAGTGACAGACTTGGGGGAGTCAATGTGCTTCTTCTTGCACTTCTTCTTACAAGGGGGCTCCTCTGAATGATCAGGGGAGGCCTCGGAAGAAGAAGAAACACCCAATGGGGTGTCCTGGAGCATCGGTTCCCTACACTTGGGGTCTGGAGGAGGAGCAGAGGTTGGCACAGGCACTACAGGGGATGGAGCCAGTGGGGCTGATGGTGGAGCTGACTCAGTGGCCAGCACACTCCTCATGACATCGAAGGCATCCCTGCCACAATGCAGAGAAAGCTCCGGTTCCGAGGAAATAGGAATCTTTCTCCGTACCCAGGGAGA
This sequence comes from Protopterus annectens, assembly GCF_019279795.1. NCBI lineage: Eukaryota > Metazoa > Chordata > Ceratodontiformes > Protopteridae > Protopterus > Protopterus annectens. The sequence goes on from NC_056732.1 coordinate 1,562,939,599, forward strand.
CGGCTCTGAGGCCGATGTAGGAGCCGAGCTCACCTGCGCAGAAGCTCTGAGAGGGAGAACGGGGTCGGACAAGGGTCCGATGCCACTCACCCCCCTCGGAGCCGATGAGGGAGCCCCGGCGTCCAGATCCCTCGACGGACGGCACCACCGAGGGGATCGGAGCCAACGTCAGAACCAAAGGAGATAGAGTTATTGGAGCCGACGGTTACACTACTCGAACCCCAATGAACTCCGGCTCCAAACTCATTAGAGTCGGAGGAGGAACATCGAGAGAAGTGGACGGAGATGACACCTGTTGAGGAGGGATGGACAACATCTTGGCAAGTGCCTGCGCCTTTAGCAGCCTACTGACCACTCTCTCCACATCATGATCCGACAGCCTAGAGGATCGAGAGGAGTGAGAGGATCGGTGACTACGCTCGCTCTGAAGTAAAGGAGACCGAGGAGCCGAGTGCACCAATTCTAGTGAAGGGGACCTCAGCCTCTTGTGGCTCTGCAAAGGCTCCGAAGTCTCTGATGGAGCCGACGGGGAGATTGTCTTGTTGGTGCCAGCCGGAACTGAAGTGGAAGGTAAAATCTGAACCGAAGATTACTCCGAACTTGGAGCCGACGGCTTGGTGGGTTTAGGGGATTTCACAGGCTGAGAGCTCTTGGCCGGTGAATCCTGGGGTTTTAAAAGACCCCTAAGAATAAGCTTATTCTTACGCTCCTGCAGGACTCTTGGACTAAAGGCGTGGCAGATAGAACAAGAGTCCTGCAGGTGCACAGAGCCTAAACAATAGACGCAAGAAGTGTGCCCATCTGTCAGAGACATTTTCTGACAGCATGAGTCACACTTCTTGAACCCAGAAACCTTGGATTCCTTTGACATCCTTAAAGAAGGAAAACAACAATTATAACAACAACTACCAGAAGCAATACACAGTCTACACAAAAAACACACTCTACTATAAGACTATAGCTAAAGGTTTTTTTTTTTTGTTTGTTTTTTTTTATGTAAATAGGAAAGCCTCTAACTTAAACGCTAGCCTATGAGAGAAAGGTAGTAGGAAAGCCTCTAACTTAAACGGTTAACCTGACAAGAAGAAGTGGGGGGAGGGGGAGGGGAGAACTCTCTAAGTTAAACAAGTTCTACAAGAAAAAGAAGGGATACTACAACTAAACATTAACTATCACAAAACAAGACTAATGTTAATAATAAAACACTAAAAGTGTTGAATTCGAGAGTAAGAAAGTTGTACAAAAAACTTTATATGAGCCTGAGCCAGAAAAACGACACCTCACAGCTGAAGCAGCAAACGAGATCTGGGTAGCTATCGCTAGGCATCATGGGATAAGGGGTAGCCTTGAGCCAGTAAACAGCTCTCGAGCTATTGAAGATGGCTGAGTCGGAGCCGAGGATCAGCTCCGATCCCAACCAGCAAGAACGAAGGCGAGATAGACAATTTAACATCTACCTTTGCCCAAACCCACCTTATCTCTACCCTGTTTTATGCCTCTGCCATTTACACCAACCTATCTAAAAACAACCTGAGCAAACTAGCAACCAGCTACAATAACATTGCCAGATTCTCCACAGGTACCCCTTTTAGAAGCCATCTCTGTCACAACCTTAAACAGCTGGGATGCTAGAACTGCAGAACCAAATTCATTATCAACAACTTACTATCACCCAAAAGATTCTCTATCACCCTATGAATACCCCAATCCTCTCTAGTCTGATTACCCCATACAAGAATCTTGAAATACTACGCTCAGCTAATAAGCTACTAGTTTCCACTACTAAATGTAATAACAAGGCTGGAGACTCTGTATTCTCCAACACAATAGGAAAAGCCTGGAACCAACTTCCTAATGAGCTCTCTTCTCTTTCTTCTACATTGCTCTTCAAAAAATATCTCAAGGAATACCTCATAACACACTGGCTATGCCCTTGCTCTAACCCTGACTAACATCCCTTTCGCTATCTCCCGCTCCCTTCACTCATCCTCTCTATTCTGTCCTATGATGTCTATTTGGTTTAACTAAAAATGCCAAACACTACCTAAATATTAAAGGATCCTGCCTCTCAGCTCTATTAAACGAGTGATTTACTCTAGAAGTACTCACCTTCAACTTATCTGTAAGCAAACATGAGTATGTATGCCTGTACCCAGACCTCTGATGTAAAATAACTAATCTCGTTTATTTTTTATTTTTTCATATTATATGTTATCTTAAGTTTTTTTCTCTTGCTGACTCTGTACACTTTTTCATGTCTGATCTAAATCAATTTTAATGTCACTTCCTGCTATTGCATATATTGTATGTTATGATACTATTGCATTTAATGTATAATTGCATATATCGGAGCTTTTCTCCCCGGGCCTCTACTGAAAATGGACGTATATATAGTTAGACTAGCCCAGTCAACAAATGTAAAATCAAATAAAATAAAATAAATAAATAAATATTCCCAATACTCTTGGTAATATTTACGTTTCTTAGTAACATATAGTAGCTTGTGGGAGGCAATGTATTTCATTGCTACATTTCTAAAACCTTCCCATGTGAGTGGAGTTGCAATAATGCATACTTTACCCACTCAAAAAATTTGCAAATTTAATAATAGATACTCACCTGAATGTCCTCACTGCAAGAAACAACCAGCAGATATTCTACATGTTATGTGGGAATGTAATAAAGGTCGTAACTTATGGTGTTCACTAAGGGCAAGACTAGAGAAAATGGGCTACCAAAAAAGTACTTTATCCTGGGAAACAGTTATACTGCACATAAATATGAATAATCTTCCCATAGTCTTACAGCATGTCCTCACCACCATATGTTCTCTAGTCAAATTCTATATTACTGCTAGATTTCCATCTAATTCAAATTCTACAGTACTGCTAGATCTTTCTAAAGCCTTCGACACCATCTCCCATACACACCTTCTCCTTCATCTTGCCAACTTTAATCTCTCCCCTAATACACTATCCTGGTTCTCCAGCTACCTATCTGACAGATCTCAAGCTGTCAAATGGAAGAACTCCTCCTCTTCCTTCTTGCCTACACCTACTGGCGTTCCTCAAGGATCCATCCTCGGACCCATGCTTTTCAACATCTTTATAAATAACCTTCACACCGTCATCCCTGACACTACAGTCATCCAAAACGCTGATGACTCTACCTTGGTCTGTGCCGCCCCCAACATTCCTGAACTACTGACTAAAACTCAAATAGCATTTTCCACTACAGAGAACTGGATGCACCAAAACCACCTTTCCCTCAACTCCAATAAATCTAAAATAATAATTTTCCTCCCCTCCAAGGTTTCCTCCTTTGACAAAAACACTTTCAATGTCCTAAGCCAATCAAACACTGTGATAGAAGTAGTCCCCCTCTACAAAACTCCTTGGCATTACCTTAGACGAACACCTCAAATTCGATCTTCACATTCAGCATAACATAAAGAAAACCCACCAAAAGCTAGGTATGCTATATAGGAACAATTAATTTCTTTCCAACTCCTCTAGGCACACCCTGGCAATCACCTACCTCCCACCTTCTCTTCTATATGGAGCCCCTCTCCTAACCAATCTGTCCACTTCCAACACCTCTAAACTTGAAGCTTGCTATAATAAGATCTTCAAATGTGCCACTAAATCCAAAACATCAACTCACCACTGCCTCTGCCTTCAATCTCTGAATTGGTTAGAACTCCCTAACCACCTAGACTATCTCCAACTAACCTGCGCTCACAAATTAATATTCTCCCCTGATAAATGCCCAGCCTTAAAGAACATTCTTCCCCCTTACATCCCAAACAGATCTCTGAGATCTGAACACCAAAACCTAATCTCCATTCACAAACCCAAACGTCCCGCCGGCCAGCTTCTACTCTCCTTCTCTCTAGGTAAAAAATGGAACTCTCTCCCTCCTTCTCTTAGGACTATACCTAACATTGAATCCTTCAAAAACCAACTCTTTCTACACCTATCTTCCAAATGGAAATGCTCCTGCTTTCACCCTACATAACTCTTCCCACTAAGCTCTCCATCCTCCTGCTCTACTATACTCTTAACCTTATTCTAATTTCTCTAAAGAACCTGAACTAGCTGACTTTAAATAAACTCCAAGCTTGTAAATATTGTGAACTTCCTAAGAGTAAAAAAAAAAAAAAAAAAATGTGTTTTGCTTTTTTAAATTGTCTCATGATGTATATTACACTTGCTATTTTTTTTTTTGAATGTATGAATCTTACTCTTGTATTTCATCTCAATCATTATGTAACCTTTTTTGTATTTTGTAACCTTTATTGTACTGTATTGCACATGGAGCTTTTCTCCTCGGGCCTCCACTGAAAATGGGCACTTCTTGGCCCAGTGGACTTCCCTGGTAATCAAACTGAAAATAAATAAATAAAAAAATAAATTACAAAGAATTGCAGTAAAACTTCTTACCTTAGGCAGTGGCCTGCCATCACTTGTCAGTTCCTGGTAGTTATACCATGTTTTTCCATTGCCACTGAATTGGATACGAAAAGATGTGACATATGTGTCAAAAGAGCCAGCTCCTTGTACAACAACACCTGAATAAAAGAAGCAAAGCAAGACTGAATTAGTATATAGCGATGGTAAAATATTCTTCTTCTTCTTTGCAGAGTTTAGTATTAAAAGTCTCTTTTTTATAAAAACTAGTACTGTACTTACCATACGTTCCATCTGAGTTGTTGCTTTTCATTTGTCTTCAACCTGTAGAACCTGTACCTTGGAATTCAGATCTGTACAGGATCTAACTTGGCTGTATACTCCAGCATCAGATTCAAAATCCAAGCTCCTCCCCTACCCATAATGCCCCAGTCTCTCTCCTCCTGTCAGATCGAGGTTGTTGCAGAACAGCACCAACCCGATTACCGCATAAACCACTTTATTCCTGAACAAAATGGCAGCGACACAGAATCAGCTTAAGCCAAGAAAGCCAATGGTTGCTTCTGCCCAGTCCACTACCCAGCCCAAAAAAAAGGTAGGGGGAAGGAGGGAGGGACGGTTGAAGACAAATGAAAAGCAACAACTCAGATGGAACGTTATGGTAAGTACATAAGTAGTTTATCTGAAGTTGTTGTTTTCATTTGCTCTTCAACCTGTGGAACAGAGTCCCTAGCTACAGATATAACCCTGGGAGGTCCTCATGGAAGGATAGTCCGGAGCACAGCCGAGCCAAAGGATGCTCTGCTCCTGGAAAGGAGATCCAATTTGCAATAGGAAATAAAGGTATGCAATGAAGACCAGGTAGCAGCAGAAGAAATATCATAAATAGGCACCCTGGACCAAAATGCCACAGAAGTAGAGACTGATCTGGTGGAATGTGCCCAGACAGGGCCCAGTGGGGACAAACCTTTGGACCAATAGGCCAAAGAAATATACTCAGAAGTCCAGTGAGCAACAGTAACTTTAGAAACAGGCTTTCCCAAATGAGGCTTGGAGAATGAAACAACAAAATGATCTGATTTTTGCAAATCTTTGGTTCTATGCAGACAGAAATGCAGCTGCCTGTGTACATCAAGTAAGTGTAATTTGTACCCCCCCTTGCCCCCTTGTTTTTGAAATTTGGGGAGAATGCTGGCAAATTAATAACCTGGCTAATATTTGATTCAGAATCCACCTTCAGAAAGAAGGATGGGTTGGTCCAAAGGGACACTGTCTTTACGAAAGACCAAATAAAGGGGCTTAATAAATAACAGCTGAAGTTCAGTAACCCTCTTGGCTGATGTAACAGCCACAAAAAGGCTGTCTTCCACGATAACAATTGCAAGTCAACTGAGACAGCTGGTTCAAATGGGGAGAAACCAAGGCCTGTAACACAAACATTAAATCCCAAGAAGGTGTGGGGTCCTTAACTGGAGGCCATAGATGAAAGGTACATTTCAAAAAGACCTTACAGAGCGTTGATGAAGTTAAGGAAGCCAAATTTTCACCCACATGGAAATTCGAGATAGCTGCCAACTGAACTTTGACAATAGAAAAAATAGTGCCATTATTAAAAATATGGGCTAAAAAATCCAGAATGGTACAGTAAAAGGATCCAAGTCATACTGAGAAGCCCAGATTAAAAAAAAAAAAAAAAAAACGTTTCCATTTGCTAGAGTAGATCTTCCTGGTAGAAGTCTTGTGGTCCGCAATCAGGATATTTTTCACAGGAGAAGACAGCCCAGGAGTCCTGGGTATCATGGAAACTGGAGCAGTCAAGCAGTGATCTTCAGACTGACCAAATCTGGGTGAGGAATTCCTGATGGGTGTGTGAACAGATCTGGAAACAGATCCAGAGTCCAGGAAGGGCACACTAGATGAGACCACAGAGTGGGGAACCAAATTTGACAAGGCCAGAAAGGGGCAATGAGGATGCCTGAGCTCACCAGCCATCGTGCTTTCTGGATAAACGTGGGAATCAGAGGAAGAGAAGGATATGCATACAGTAGACCGGAGGGCCAAGCATGGACTAGAGAATCTCTGGGTGACTCCCCTGAATGGGGGATCAGAGCAAAAAACTTGCTGCACTTTGCTTTGGAAAGAGAGGTGAAAAGATTGCAGCAAGGATGACCACACCTTAGAAAGATCCTGTCCGCTACTGATGGATTCAGAGACCACTCATAGGGCATCAGAATACATATATTGAGCATCTACACTAGAATGCTGGAGTTGCGCGGAATGTGCATTGCCACCAAAAAATGGCTGGAAGAGATCGCCCACTCCCACAATCTCATGGCCTTATGACAGAGGGGTTAAGATCTGGTTCCTCCCTGTTTGTTGATGTACCAGACTAAGGACATATTGTCCATCTGGATGGCAATCGTCCCAGTAGGGAGGGAGATGTGGAGAGCTTGCAACGCCAAAAGCACTTCCCTCATCTCCAAGACATTGATATGTAGACTGGTCTCCGGGGAAGGCCATGTGCCTTGGACCATCCTTCCCATGCAATGCCCCCCCCCCCATTCGAGCAGGGAGGTGTTCATGGTCACCGTGATCATGGGGGAAGGAAGAACAAAAGGGCAGCCCCGAAGAAGGTCAGAGGACTGAAGCCACCATAGAAGAGAGTCCCGGCAAACTGAGACAACCAAATACGATGCGACATGGAGAGATCAAAACGGGACCATTGAACCACTAAGGTCCACTGGAGAACCCTCATGTGGAGGCATGAGGTTGGGAGAAGGGTGATTGTGGCTGCTATGGACCCCAGTGCCTGAAGAACCATACCTGCTGGTGGAAGCTGGGTCTGTAGAATGCAATGTACATGCTGACAAGTGATAACAACCTGTCTGAGGGCAGAAACACCCTGCCCTGTGTAGTATCCAACCATGCCCGAATGAAGTCCAATACCTGAACCGGTCCAAGATGTGACTTGGCAAGGTTTATCGTGATACCCAGGGATTGAGCTAGATGGAGAAGGCAATCCCTGGCCTGAATCAGTCGATGCCTGGAGTGATTGGAAAGAAGTTAATCATCCAGGTAGGGAAAGACCTGAAACCCCTGCAGTTGTAGGCAAGCCACCACTACTGCCATCACTTTGGTAAACATCCAGGAGGCGGTGGTGAGTCCAAAGGGGAGTACTCTGAACTGAAAATGATTGGCTACTAGCCAGAAGCAAAGGAACCATTGGGAGTGTCTGTTCATTTTGAAGTGATAGTACACATCCTGAAGGTCCACGAAGCACATTGAGTCATTCATCTGCAGGAAGGAGGGCAGAATGGATTTAATGGTGACCATCCGAAACTTTGTCTTGGCAACAGACAGGTTCAGGGTAGAAAGATCCACAATGGGTCTTAAGTCCCCAGTTTTCTTTGGCACCAAAAAGAACCTGTAATAAATCCCTGATCCAGACTAGTCTGGTGGGACAGGCTGTATGACTCGTGAGAACTGGCAATTTCTATGGCTACCTCCCACGCTGACCAGATGGAACACCAGGTATGTGTTTTTGCAGAGAGGGGGGATGAAGAATGGGGTTAGTCTAGTCTCTGCAAATGATTTGCAGCACCCAACGATCATTTGTGATGGACGGCCAGGCTGTTGGGTGCAGTGATCAACACCCCCGACTGCCTCGAGAGATGAGCAGTCTGGCAATCCCTCAGGATTGCTGAAAGGGTCTATCCAAGCACGAATCTCGAGACCCCTGGATCTTCAGATCCCCTTTGCCATGAGGGAGGCATCTGTCATATCTCCCTCTGCCCCTGGGGGAAGATGAACCCTAAGTTTCCTGGGGAAAACCCTGAGACTTCCGAAATTACATCTTCTTGACTCCATGCTGATTCTTCGAAAAGGACCTTTGCGAAGTAAAGAAATAGATCCTGACAGCAGACAAGGTCTTCCCATCTTTCTCACTCTGGGTCAACGTGACATGAACAGTTTTGCCAGGTAAGGTGGAAGCGTCATAGGGAGCATTCATGAATGATGCCATGAAGGGCTCAAAAATAAATCACAAAGCCAGAACCAGGCTTGCCACCTAATGGCTATGCTCATCTCAACAGCCCTACAGGCACCTTCAGTCGCATGAGAAAGTAGCCTCATGGACGTGTTAGAAACAGCAGTTAGAGTGGCCATGCAGGAGGAGAAAACCTTCTTCTCCTCTGCCAACATGGACCCTTGGGCAGACATAGCAACCTCCTTGACAAGGTCACTCTGCAGTCTGATAACATGGGCCAAATAATTCAGCGCACATAAAGCAGAGGTGGCTGAAGCATAGGTTCACTTCCCAAAACAATCCATCAGCCTAGAATCCCTGTCCGGAGGATGGACCGAGAAGCTCTCCTGAGCCAGCTCCTTCTTGTTGACTGCAGCAACCACCATGTCATCGACTGGGGACCCCTTAGACCAATGGGGCTTGTCCAATGGGGCACTGAGCCCCTTGTTCAGGCACTTGGGGATGGGCTCAATCTTGTTTGGTTCCTTCCACACCCTACTAGAAATGAGATCCACCAAAGGATCCATGGGGGGGGGGGACACCCAGGAAGTAGAATGTCCTGTGGCAAATGCTTCAAGGAATAGAGATTCATCAGGGTTGGGCTTCAGGGTAGACCACCCACCATGCTGACAAAGGATTTCCATGATGTCCCCAAAGGAGACATCATCCCGGGATGACCAGGGGGATCCCTCCCCTTCATCCATGTCTGTATCATCAGTGAGAGACTCCAGAGGGGAGTCTAAGTGCCTCCTTTTGCACTTATGCTTCTGAGGAGCCTCCTCAGGGAGGGGGGGACTCCGGGGAGGACTTAGAAGCTTTGATAAATTCCTGAATAGGAACCTCCTGAGGCAGGCAAGCAGCAGGCTGTCCCTGACGGGGGAGGACAGAAGACTCCAGCCCAGAAAAAGATGGAGCCAGGGTGAAATCCGAGGAAAGAGTGTAAAGGCTCTTAAAGGAGCCTAGAGGATGCTCTCCACCACTACGAACACCAAAGGAGAACAGACCCCAGGAAACAGAGTGGCTGGAGCTGAAATGGGAGACAGCCTGATCACTGCCCACAGTAATGAAGGGGCAGCCAGAGCCGAGCTTCCTGGCACCAAAGCGCCAGGGGGAAGGGACAACTCTGACAGTCTCTCAGTCGATGCCAGCCCCTCAAAGCTGACACAAAAGCTACGACATCAGAGCAGAACCACTAAAGGTAACGGCTGGAGTCCAGGTGCAAGGGACCATCGATGCTGACCCCTCACCACTCGGGAATCTCAGACCCAAGACTCTGAAGCCGAAAGTTGGAATGGAGAAGGACAAATCGGGAGGAAACTAGACTGTGTGCTCACGGCCCTAGAGGGGGTTGGAGCAGGCATGACTTCTAGTTAGATCTTGGCCCGAAGAAACTTCAACATGATCCTGTCCACCTCGGCTTCGGACGGGCTGTAAATGGACTAGACCCATGAAGCCACCAACATGGCAGAGAATAGCACTGAGGGGAGGCTGAGACAGGAGACCTAGACCGTGAAGTCTCCAGCTCCAGGAAAAAGCAAGGAGACTGGAGCCGAGGAGAACTCCGGCCTGGCTCAGGCCGAGACTTAGTGGGTGGCTCAACAGAAGATGGCCACTCAGGGGATCTCTTTCTCAGATGATCCCTGTCCTTATGATGGGCCTTCTCAGCAGGAGTTTGAGTCTCAGAAGCCGGGGAGGAGGAAGAAGAATCCTCAGTTGGTGGAGGGAGAAGGCCTTTCAGAATCAGTTTATTCTTCCTGACGATGAGGGCACTGGGGTTGAAGCCCACGCAAATTGAACAGGAGAAATCCAAGTGTGGCACCCCCAGACAGACTACACACAGAGTGTGGGCATCTGAAGGAGAAAGCTTACGCCCACACTCTGCACACTTCCTGAATCCTGGCTTGGGAGTCTTAGCCATGGAAACAGGAAAAACAAGATACAAACACACCCACACTTACTCTCACAAAGGGAGAAGAAAGAAAGAAAGAAAGGAGAGTTTATTTTTTACAGTTTTACTGACGCCAACACAGAGGGGAAAAAAAGGGTAGGAACAGAGTAGAAGTAGTAGAAAAGAAAAGACTCAAAAAAAAAAAAAAGAACTTACAACTACTTAGAACTATGAGGAGCTTGGAGCAACTGGAACCCATGCTGTTCAAAATGAGAAGCAAATGAGATCTGAGAGGAGGAGGGGGAGCGGGGCATTATGGGTAGGGAAGGAGCTTGGATTTTGATCCAGTGCTGGAGTATACGGCTGAGTCGGATCCATACCGGATCAGAATTCAAAGCTATAGGTCCCACAGGTTGAAGATCAGATGAAAACAACTTCAGATGTATAATTAAAGCAATTAAGGATCGCCCTGCCACAGTTAATGGAAAAAAACTTAACCCATTACTCATTCTCCGACTATTTGGTACCTATTATTATCATTTTCACTTAACATAAAATAATCTGTAGTCACAAAGAGCAAATAAAGGCATTAACTTACAATTCATAATGCTATCAGGGGAAAAAATAGGAGCAGAAATCCCTGAAAAAATGCAAAGGCCATATTAGATTTCTTCAGCTTCCACATTACATACATTATCAGTACATCTACTAATTCTATATATTTGGCATGGGGTTGTTTATGAATTCTCAAAATGTATCATTCTGGTACTATAGAGCCATGGCCTGAAGTTAAACGCCAAAAAATGCATAGTCATACCCTTCGGGAAAAACAAGGTAACCCCAAGCTACCATATAGGTGGCAATCCACTAAGCACAGAAGAGGTTATCAGGGACCTGGGGACCCAGGTTGACAGTGGCCTTTCTTTTGACACTCACATTGCTAAAGTGGTTAGAAAGACCTTCTACATTGCCCACCTGATCATGAAGGGATTCACATCCAGATCTAGTGAGGTCATTGTTCCCCTGTACTCTTCACTTATCAGACCAATGATCGAGTACAATGCCCCATTCGGGATGTATCTCACTAGACATCTGCAGCAATTGGAGAGACCCCAAAAGTTCCTCACCAAAAGGATAAAGGGACTCCAAAATCTGTCATATGCTGCCAGATTGAAGAAACTCCAGCTCTATTCAGTCGCATACCGTCTGCTCAGAGGTGACATGTGCCTGACATACAAGGCCATGTCCAACCCGGAATTAATGGACATGCTCCACCTCAAAAAATCCAAATCCACCAAAACCACTAGAGCAAGCAACTTAAACCTTAGCACGGATATAAATAGGACATGCTGGAGGGATAGATTTATCACTCAGAGACTCCCTATGCTGTGGAATAAAATCCCGGTCCATGTGAGGCAGAGCACCTCGCTGACTCTGTTCAAGAGAAATCTAGACCTGTGGATGGGAGATCGTAGGTTTACCCCGGGAATCATCTCTGTGTCACTGCTGGACAGAGGCACAACAAACTAATGGGCACAGTATTTTTTCATATAAGGGGTGGCGTAAGCCACAAAAATTTGGGCTAGGCTTATAAATGCCTTAGGGCAGATAGCCTAGTATAAACCTATGAACCTATGAACCTATAGCATTATAAACTACCTTGATTATACACACTCACATACTATCCTGAAAGCAGTAGTGTATTCTCTGAGAGATGCCCAATTTTAATTTAGTTTTGTAATAAGAACAAATTGCCATTTTAATAATCAGCACAGTCATCTACTGTTATCATCACCATAGTTACATAAAACTATACTGTATTTCAACACTGCAATGACAAAACTGCACAAAGTAAAGTTACCCCCATGTGCTATAAAAACTGCACCTCTTCACAAACTTGGTAAATGCATATTATATGTGGAAGTATAACAGTGGGCTAAGACTATAACTAGGAAAAAAAATCATCCTGCAGCCCTACATTTGTTTACACATGGATACTTTCATTTAGACATACTTGCTCTCATGTTGTGCTTGTAAAGAAAAAAATTGGCTTATCAAGTTCACAAATGAATAATGAAAAAATAAAATTTCAGATGCTGTATATTGCTGCATGTTCCCTGTTTTCACACACTATATATTGCTGCACGTTCCCCATTTTCACACACTGTATATTGCAGCATGTTCCCCATTTTCACACACTGTATACTGCTGCATGTTCCCCGTTTTCACACACTGTATATTGCTGCATGTTCCCCATTTTCACACACAGTATATTGCTGCATGATCCCCCTTTTCACAATTTGTACATTGGTGCATGCTCCTCCATTTCACAATATGTATATTGTTATATGTTCCCATTCTTTATAAGAATTAACTTCATAGAAGTTGTCTGCACTGAGTACTGTTTACAGTATAGATAACATTTCAGATTTTGTGTTAAGAAATGCAACACTGAAACAGAACTATGTGTCTTTTAGGAGATGTTCAGGAAGAACGAGGCTTGAATGAATAAAGTATAGCACAGAACATTCTGCCACTCATTCCAGAACTGGAGCAACAACTGCTGACGTGGAATCCCACAGCTGCAGGACTGTTAGGAAGCACAGCGGGGCAGCACAGTATAATCAGTTTGAGGGGATTAGAAACATGGCATTGTGGATTGTGACATGGTGAGTAATAGGATGCACAGCCGAGAAGCACTATATGTCTTAAATTGAAGTAGCACAGAGGGCATTTAGTGTAGAGTGTAACACTACACTTAGGTTGCACAATGCTCCAATGGCTTTGATCAGTACACAGGTACTTAGGGGGTGCTGAATATAATGATGAGGTCATTCAGTATAGCACTGTATGCAGAATCTTTTTACAGTACCCAACATTTAAATGCTTTATTAGAGACTCGAGATACAGTGTAACACTACTGTTAGAGCATACAGCACAGAGGCAATGCTATACCCTCTGCATTTACATGGCAATGTAAGGGTAAGTGGTACAATTTTATTGCCAGAAGGTACAGTAAAGCGGCACTCTAACCCAAAATGTTCCCAAAGAGTTTAAAATCAATGAATATTATGGTGAAAAGCATGGTGGTGCTGTTTACATTATAGCTACATCGTGCACTATGTGTCCACAAAGCCTAACATATGTCTGCATATTCTTCTATTTGTCTGATTATGTGATGTACTGTGTTTGATTGAGGGATGGTGCTCCTTCACTTATTTCTGTATTTGCTCCATAGTGAACCTGGATCATAGGTGCAGAAATACCAATAGTCACAAAAGATAAATAGCATACAGATCAATACAGATGTACAGTTGCACTTCCTTTGGTTTAAATTGAATGCCTGTGTGTAACATGTTTGATGGCAGGAGAGACGTTACTTCAAAATACCTTGGCCACTTCTTAACTGTTTCAACGGTCTAGTGGTAAAACAGCAACAATGATGATCTGGAGTGTCAAGGT
>NC_056732.1:1562958381-1562968381 GCF_019279795.1 Protopterus annectens
CCAACTTCTGGGGAAAGTTGTAGCAAGACATCTTCTACAAATGTAGTGGTCAGATAGTTACTCTTCAAAATTTAACAATTCTTGCATTTTTGGGTTCTTCTACTGAAGACCAGGTACAGGGAAGGGTATGTATCTGGCTGGCTTGGACAGCCAGTGTATCAGAGTGGAGTTGACTTTTTTTTCTCTTCTAGTGAAGAATGTGGCAAGGGAGAGGTGTGTGCTTTAGACTATTTTGAGCAGTCTACTGAAGCTGCTTTTATTTTTTTTCCTCTCTCTTCCAATGCCTGTGAGGTGGCTTGTGCTTCAGACTCCCACGAACAGTATATCTGAGCTGCCTTTTTTTTTGCACTTCCATTGAAGAGCTGTGGAAGGGGGGGGCATGTATCTGGGATGGGGCTTGTGCTTCAGAATGCCATGAGCAGTCTATCAGAGCTGCCTTTTTTTTTCTGCTTTTCAGTTTGAGAAAGGCAGTGGGGTGCTAGTTCAGGGACAGGCCCAGGGCACTTTTTGAGCCAGCTATCCCTCTGCATTCATTAGGTCTGAAGACTTGGTCATTTTCTACTCTGACAACTTCTCTAATCCATCCAGTTCCAAGCACCTTGGATCTGGAGGGATGTCAGAGCCAATGCACTGGCAACAGTCTCTAGGGATGGGGGATCAATTCTGAGGATTTTGGAGTCATCTCTTTCCCTCAAGGCTTTGACACTAGATAGCTCAGCTCTGTCTTCAGAGCTTGGCCAACCAGAGTTCCAAGACTAACCTTCGGGCTGCATGTCATGGCTCCTACGAGGTGGTTTTGAGTTCCTCTCATTTTCAGATTTCGAGGTTGTAGAGAGAGCACTCACCCTTCCTGCTGAGCTGGCTTCCTTCATGTGCTCGGCTCCTTCGATTCCCCATCAAAACACTTTCATTCTGCTCTGCCCCAGTCTCACTGGGATAGAAGGTTCCATCGAGCCTCCAGGCAGAGCATTTCCAGGGCTCTCATCCATCTTCTGAGTCCTAGCCAGAGCACACTACTGCAGAGACACCTCAGAAGCATACATGCAAGAGGAAGCATGTGTACTCCCCACAGCAGTTTTTCACTGAAGACACCAATTTTGATGAAGGGGAAGAGTCCCCCAGGTCATCTCTTGAGGATATTTCATTTGGGCAGATCCTCAAACTTTTGAGGCAGAAAAGTGGTAGCTCCTCTGAAGCCCCTTCCCAATAGGCTTCAGGTCCACCCCAGCTATGTCTTGACATCCCTCCTGTGGATGAAATGGTCAATCTACTTTCAAAGTGGGCATTGAAGGAATGAGGCATGGCTGAACCAATACTACTCAAACCAGACAAATTTATTGTATCCCCCAAGGATCATCCTCACTGGATCAAGAATCCAATGGTTGAGTCTATGGCCACAGTGGTAGCCACAAAGAAAGAGCTGGCAGAAGAGAGTTCCTCTGTCCCATCTCCCCTAACAGGGAGTCTACGGCTTTTGAACAGGTTTGGGAAGTGAGTTTATGCTTCAGCAACCTTCTTCTTGAGGATGCTAAACTATCCGGCACACATGGAGATTTGACAAAGGAACTTTCCAAATCTCTTTCAGGGTCCTTTTCTGCAGAAGCCAAGAAAACATTTGACTCGCAACTGACCAACCTTCAGTCCCTTTCTAACTCCTCGATACTCTTGATTTCCAATGCTATGGAAGGCACCTTGAGAGCCACGGGTACAGATATTACCTTAAGGAGTATACTTGGATGCACTTGTGTGACTTTGAGAAGCACTTCAAGATGTCCTTTAACAATGTCTCTTTTGATGGTTCAGCTTCCTTCAGACCAAAAGTCAAGGATACAATTTCAAGGAGTGAAAAAGATGGGAAAACCATATCTACTATTAGAATCTGTCTTTCTACACCCCAAAGCTCCTTCTCCAAGAACCATAAAGGTGGCATGAAACTGTGGTTCCAGAAGTCCCATGGGTTTTCTTTGGACACTCCTGGAGATATGTCCCCCCAACGTTAGAGGGGGAACTATAAGGTTAGACACTGCCCTGAGATGCATTCTTTGAGAAGCTTTAGCAGCACTCCTAAATGTTTGCCTGACTGCCTCCAAAGAACACCACCCCAAAGCCTGGCATCCATCACCAAAGACACTTGGGTGTAGAATATTACCAACAGTGGCTATTCATTTCCCTTCCTTTGCCCCACTCAATCGTCAAGGAAACTACTGGACATTCCACTCTCTCAAAGAAGAGCAGCTGTTAAAGATATAAAAAAGCTGCTGGACAAACGTGTTATCCAGAAGGTCCTGCCAGACCAATCTGGATTCAGAACTTACTCAAAAAATTCTTTTTAGTGTCATAAACGAACAGGACCTGAGGCCCATTTTGGACCTCAGTCATTTCAATCAATATGTTAAACAGATGAAGCTTCGTATGGTTATGGTTCAGTCCATCCTCCCCTTGCTGAGGAAGAATTGTTGGTTGTGCTCGATAGACCTTCTGGATTCATACTACCATATTATGATGGACAAGAAATCCAGAAGATTTTTATACTTCTGGCTGGATGCCAGTCATTTTTTTTTTTTTTTAACTTTTATTAAATTATTGCTTAAGGCATAAGGAAACATACATTAACAGAAAATAAAACAAACCATTTTAACATTTTTCCATTTAAATACAATATAGGGAGTCAGACATTTTTAGCTCAGAGCACTGCCCTTTGGTCCCACCACAGCCCCCTGGGATTCACCAAGTACACAGCAGTAGTCACAACTTATCTCCAACTGCAAGGGTTCTGAGTGTTCCACTACCTAGACAAATGGTGCACATCCACCCCTATAAGACATATTCTCCTCCATGCTGGGGACTACTTGCTCTTTTTGTGTTCTTATCTGGGCATTTCTGTGAATCTAGACAAAGCCAAGTTTCTTCCTGTCCAGGCAATAGAGTTCACTGGGGCACATTTAGACATAACTGCTCAGATTGTAAAACTTGTAGACAACAGGTTGATAACCCCATAGAATTCAGAGTTACATGTCCTCGCATGCAAGAAACCACCTGCCAGACTGGTTCTTCAGCACCTAGGATCAATGGCTGCCTCCATCACTCACATTCCCCTAGCGAGGTACCACGAGGGTTCTTCATTGGACACTTTCAGTACATTGGTCCATGAGACATCAACCCATGAGCTTCCTAACTGGCTTGACAGACATTTCAAGGACACACATAATATGGTGGCTTCAGTCACAGAAGCTATCACAAGGTCGACCTTTTGTCCCTCCTTCTCCCCAGGCTATGGTGACCACGGATACTTCCAGTTGGGGTGGGGGGTAATAAATGGAAAAGACAGTCAAAAGCACATGGATTTCCTCCAAGACCAATCTTCACATCAACATTCTGTAGATGAGAACCGTCCTCCTAGCACTGCAAGCTTTTCAGGATGTTCTACACCTTTTGGAGTGATTTCTATCCAGGCAGACAACATGTCAGTAGTCTGTTACATCAACAAACAGGAGGGAACATGGTTCTATCCATGATTATCAAGAGGCAAAGAGAGTGTGGCAGTGGGCAATATCTTCCAATCACTTTCTGATAGCAATACACATCCCAAGGAAATCTAATGTGCTGGCGGACATGACTGGTCTCTCCGACCAATGTTGGGGAGTGGATCTTCTGTCACTGGGGCCAAACATACTGCAATGTTTTCACCTCCTCTAACAAAACAAAATGCAGCAGGTTCTTAGCCCTGATCTCCCAAGAGGGGGAGTCACCAATGGATGCTCTGACTCAGTTAGCCCCCTGGACTCCTGTATGCCTTTTCCCCTACTTTGCTCATCCCCAAATTCCTGCAGAAAGCATCATCGAGAAAGATCTTGGTCATACTCATTGCTCCTTTTTGGCCTCATCAGGTATTCCTATGACCTCAGCTGTTACACCCCCTTTGGGTGCTGGACCTGGGTCCAGATCTTCTCTCTTACCCCTCTGGAATGCCTCACCTGGACATTCAGACCCTCAAACTAACCACTTGGTTTCTCCATTTCCAATGATGGCTAGTTAGTCCAGGCTTTCTTCCCAGTTATACACATTTTTACTTCTTCTCTGAGACAATCTACCAAGAAAATCTACAAATGTAAGTAGAAACATTTTCTATCTGGGTTTCTCAGTGGAATCTGGATCCTTTTCAGCTCCCCTTCCTGCTGTATTGTATTTTATGAACTCCATTTTTCATGATGGATCTAGTTTTTTTACTGTTAAGGTCCATCTTCCTGCGATTTCTAGTCTTCATATAAAAGAAAAGCATTTTTATATAGCCTCCATTAGATTGTCCATGGCATTTGTTCTAAGACCTCCCTTCAAGGATTCCACTCCACCCTGGGACATGAACATTTCACTTCAGGCCTTAATCTATCATCCATTTGAACCAGCAGCCAAGGTGGATATCAAGTATCTCACTTAGAAAACATTATTTTTGATTGCAGTCACATCAGCTCGAAGAGTATCTGAACTACAAGCCCTGTCTTGCAAACCTACAGATCTTATTTTTTAACAAGGATAGAGTATCTTTATGGATAAACCCATCTTTTATTCCAGAAGTGGAAACTGAAACTTCATTAAACCAATCCATCCATCTTTCAGTTTTCTTTCTTAATTTTTCCAACAAAGGGGAGTATATGTTACACCTTCTGGACATGTATCATCAGCTCCATTTCTATCTGCACCACACCAAACATATTAGGAGGTCTGTTCACCTGTTTATCTCCTTCTCCTAAGCGAAACTGGGACAAGAAGCCTCCAAAGTAATGGTATCAATATGGCTCTCTGACTGTACATCTCATGTGTAATAGAAGGGCCTTACCTTGCCTAGACCCATCAAAGCCCATCCGACTAGATCTGCATTTACTTCCACTGCTTTCTATTCAAGAACATCTTTTGATGATATTTGTGCAGCTGCCACCTGGTTAAATATTCATACTTTCATTTCTCATTACCAGCTGGACTTGTTTTCCAGAAATAGAGAAGCTTTCAGTTCAGCAGTCCTTCGGAATATCCTTCCATGAGACCATACTAGAAATCTTGAGCTGGGAACTCTGTCCCATCCACTGAGGAATGGATAGCAGAGACAACATCAGACATGAATGTTATGTGCTTACCATAATGATAGATCTGTGTTGTTTGCTTCTATCCTTCTTTAACTTTCCCCTTCATTCTCCCTTCCATAAATGAGAAATGTATTTTTTTACTGGTTTCTGGTATGATGATCAGACCAAACAGCTGGTCTTTTTCACATGGCCTTTAAGCTCTGGATGAGAATATAAATGGATGGTTATATCCAGGATTCTACTTGCTTGAGATGAATTTCCACTCTGTGACGAATTGTGGGTAAACTCAATCTTAGTTAATGTTGGGGAAAGGAGGGGATTACAGGTAAGGAGAAGGTGCCTGAGTTTTGGATCCTAAGTTTAGAGTGGCTAAAGTCAGAGCCGAAGATTATACATTGATGAAGGATAAAAGCAGACAACACAGATATATTTTCATGGTAAGTACATAACTTTAATTTTATTTTAATAAGTTAATGATGTTATTTAATACTGTTATGATCCATCCCCTGCACCACCTTAGTAATGGGTGCTAACCCTAATGCTGCACCTTCCCTCAACCCAAATCCTACACTTTACCTTCCTAAAAACCTTCCCGTAACACTGCTGCTACACAAGAGACACTGTGACACACAGACATTTAGAAATATATACAAACAACACTATGTATATCCCCTAACCTAATCTAAAATACACAAACACACACAAACATACAACACCTATCCTTCATTCATTCCTGATCCTAACCCTAACTCACATACATACTCATAAACACTCTTATCCCTTCTGTCTAAACATTACATACCATCGACATTTCCACTGCTTGGCTATCAGTACAGCTGAGATTAAACCATACCCACTGCATTTCTTGAATGGCATTTAACAAAATGTGGGGAACCCATACACACATACACACACATATATATGCATATATATATATATATATATATATAGAGAGAGAGAGAGAGAGAGAGAGAAAGAGAGAGAGGGAGACAGACGTATATTATACATCTTTCTCTCTCTCTCTCTCTCTCTCTCTATATATATATATATATATATATATATATATATATATATATATATGTATGTATACATACACACATTCTACCTGGTGTACTGTTTAATGGGGATACATCATGTATCAACATGGTCTAGACTGTATGTCAAAACAATAAAGACAGTGTTGTTGTAGGTTATAGTGCAAGCTTGAAGTAATATAGCCTTGAGTTAGATGATACCTAAGTGACTGATTTTTACTTTATTCGACTTTGGGGGTAGTAAAGTACAGCATTTAGAGGCTGAAATGATACTACTAGCTCTTTCTGTTCCACTCATTCCTATTAAGTAATGAAAAAAGACAATCAACAACACACTAATCCATCAAGACCATACTTCTGTATACTTTGAGCAAGGCTGAAGTAATTTAGTTAGGGCTAGTGTTTTCTGTATGAGCCTGAAATAAAATAGGCATCGTATGTTAAGATGTACTTTGATAAATTTAATACAGTCTCCCAATGATAATTTGTGCATAGCAAAATTAACAAACTTGATGAATGGGAACCAGATTTTAATGTGAGTTGAACTTAAACATTTTGATTTGCATATTGTGAATGTGGAGAGCCAAAATGCAGCATTTCAAAATTATTTCCCGTACTTAACTCTTGAATACAAAAACAAAAAGAAAATCTGGAAAGAAATTTATAGAAATTTTGTTTCACTGTGACACATACTCTTGATTACAATTATTGGTGGTACATTATTTTGATGTTTTATTCATTTGCATATTGGTTTGCTTTAATGTCTGATGATCTGCATATCAATTTCTCAGATGGCTACCAGCCATTAGAAGCATTTTGTGAAATAAATGAGTGCCTATTCTGCTTAATAGGAAAATAACATTTTCCTCTCAGTTTAAAAGTGATAAAATAACCATCCATTAACAAACCTGCAGAAATGTGGATGTTATAGACTTGTTATCTAATCCACTGGTAATAAATGAAAGATTTAGATTCCATAAAAAAACATCAGTACGAATATAAAATATTAGCTTTAACATGCCTGAAATAAGGAGGCTGTCTGAGTACTATAGCTGTAATAAAATATTTAAATATTCTCATTTAGATAATTTGCTTCATTCCTCCATTCGTCTTTATATCCATCCATCTTCAACTTACTACTTTATTCAATTCAGGGTGATTAAAGCCAAAGGCTACTCAGGAAACACTGGGCAGATGGACATTAGGCAACAACAATCCAAGACAGGATTCCTGTCCACCATGGGCACATGCACATACATACCTTGCTGGGCAATGTTTGAGCCTTGCCATTTCACCTACTTACATGTATTTTGGATTAGACACCAACAAGTCCCCTTTCCATCGACACACTGATTGCATACAAACTCCACAAACGGCACTCCAGTCAGGACTTGAGTTGGAGAGCGGAAGCTGTAAATCAGCAGTGCGAACTGCTGCACCACTGTGCAGTTTGTAAATGGAAATTGGCAGTTACAAATGTATTTATGCTATATCTGATTTTAATTCTACAGAGATGGTAATAAAGATGGAATGGGCAGTAAGAGATGCATTTTAAGGGCAAAAGAAAAAGCAAAATCCACTTTGAAGGAAATCGCAGTCAGCTGTAGTCAGTTGCTTCATGCAGCTGAACAATACTGACAGACCAGACAGCAGCATATGCTAGAAGAGTATATATTTACTCCATACAACTATGAAAAAAGATGCAGTCAACGCAGACATAAAGGGAGGTACAATCAAGCAAGACAGTTACGTTAATTCAGATGGTAATGTGATTGGAGTTGGATAAATAATTCTAGGACGTTCAACCTTAGAATAATCAGGGAAGCATCTATAACAGAAGTCATGCTTTCATACTGGAGTTTGATGTTTTCAGCTAGCAAAAAAATATATGATAAAACATATTCAAATATGGAAACCACACAGCATAGCTTTATATGTACATATGTATAGATTTAAAATTGCAAACAAATATTTATTACCTGTATAATCTAATTGTTGCACTGGCATTCTGAAATTACCCCTCCCCTTTTTCTAATTAGCCCATACACTTTTTAAATGATTTAGTTTTGTCTTGCACTTTCCAGATTAAGAACGTATTCCATTTGTTCAATGTCTTCTGAGTGAAAATGAACTCTATCATACTAACTTTAAAGCATGACCCTTCAGTTTGGGACTCGTTAAGTTTCCTGCTATTCATCAACCATCCCTTTCAATTTACTACTTTACAACTATCCTTAATGGTTTTGCATAGGTTCATAGGTTCATACTAGGTTATCTGCCCTGAGGCAATTATAAGCATAGCCCGATTCTGTATGGCTTACGCCACCCCTTGATTTGAGTATACTGTGCCCTTTTTAAGGTTTAGTTTACTGTCCCTCTGTCTAATAGTGACACGGGAGTAATCCCTGGGACAAACCTACGATCCCCCTTCCACTTATCGAGATTCTTCTTGAAGAGATTCAGTGAGGTGCTCTGCCTCACATGAACTGGAATTCTATTCCAGAGTGAAGGGAGCCTCTGGGTTATGAACCTGTCCCTCCAGCAAGTTCTATTTATTTCTGTGCTGAGGTTCAAGTCCCTCGAGCGTGTGGCTCTAAGGGATTTAGATTTACTGAGGTGGAGCATGTCCATTAATTCTGGATTTGACATAGCTTTGTATTTCAGGCATAGATCGCCTCGAAGTAGACGGTATGCAACTGAGTAGAGCTGGAGTTTTTTTAACCGAGCAGCATATGGCATCTGTTTGAGACCCTTGATCCTCTTGGTGAGATACTTTTGGGGTCTTTCTAATTGCTGCAGGTGTCGGGTAAGGTACATCCCAAAAGGGGCATTGTATTCTATGATGGGCCTGATGAGGGATGAATAAAGGGGCACGATTACCTCTCTTGATCTAGATGTGAAACCCTTCGTGATGAGGTGGGCTATGTAGAAGGTCTTTCTAACCACTTTGGCAATGTGGTTTTCAAAGGAGAGATTGCTATCAACTTGGGTCCCCAGGTCTCTAATAACTTTCTCTGTACTTAATGGGTTTCCACCTATGTGGTAATTTGTGGGCACATTATTTTTGCCAAAGGGTATGACTATACATTTTTTGGCATTTAGCTTTAAACCATGGCGCTGGCACCAGTTATCTGTCTCTGTGAGACCTTTTTGAAGGATGTTTGTGTCAGCTGGAGAGTTGATTATGGCGCCCAGTTTGTAGTCGTCTGCGAACTTGGTGAGCCATAGTCCTCCCACGTTTGCCTGTACCTCAGAAAAGTATATACCGAACAAGAGTGGTCCCAGGACAGAACCCTGTGGGACGCCACTTGTGACCGGTCTCGAGTCTGACATGGCTCCAGCAACTCTCACTCTGTGGGTTCTGTCTTTGAGCCAGTTTGCGACCCATCTTGTGACATAGGGGTTTATATTTAAGCTGGATAGCTTATCTATGATGCCCGAGTGGGGTATTGTGTCAAATGCCTTTGCAAGGTCCAGATAGGCTGTGTGGACTACCTTCCCTTCATCTATGGCTTTGGTGACTGTTTCAAAGAAGTCAACCAGGTTCAAAAGGCAGGATCTGCCCTTGACAAAGCCGAACTGGGTAGGATCTAGTGTCTGTAGGTCCCCAATGTCTTTGTTTATGAGCTCCATGATGATCCTTTCCATAGCCTTGCAGACTAAGCTAGTCAGGCTTATGGGGCGATAGTTTCCAGGGTCCGTAGAGGCTCCACCTTTGTGGAGTGGGACCACTGTTGCTGTCACGCCATTCTGTGGGCACATATCCTGTAGTGAGGCTGAGATTGTATAGCTGTTTTATTTGAGGGATTAGTTCCTCTTGTAGTTCATGTAGGACGCAACCTGGGACGCCATCTGGTCCCATGGAAGCAGTGTTTTTTGCTTTGGAGA
>NC_056732.1:1562973381-1562980881 GCF_019279795.1 Protopterus annectens
GAAGATGAAGCCTCAAGAAGGGGAACCAAATTTGGCGAGGCCAGTAAAGGGCTATTAGTATTAAGGCCCTTCCCAATATACTGGCTTTCTGAAGAACTTTGGGTATCAATGGAAAAGGAGGAAAAGCGTAGAGGAGAACCAGGGGTCAATCATGCACTAGTGCATCCCTTGGGGGTTTCCCCGGAGTGGGAATTAGAGCAAAGTAGCTGCTGCATTTCATGTTTGTGGACAAGGCAAAGAGATTGCAGCAAGACTGGCCCCATTTTTGGAAAATCATTTCCGCTACTTCTTGCTTGAGGGACCACTCATGGGGCATCAATATTTCTCTACTGAGTTTGTCCACTATCACAATGGATTTCCCCAGGATGTGCATTGCTATCAGAAACCATTGGGAGGATGTTACCCACTGCCATAATCTCAGTGCCTCTCAACAAAGGGATAAGATTTGGTTCCTCCTTGTTTGTTTATATACTATACAATAGACATATTGTCTGTCTGGACTGCAACTGTTCCTAATGGAAGAGAGTCCTGGAATGCTTGCAACACTAGAAGCACCACTCTCATCTCTAGGACACTGATATGCTAGCGGGCCACGTGATTCTGCCACATGTCTTGGGCTGTTCTTCCCTGATAATGCCCTCACCACCTGGGAAGCATCCATGGTCACTGTGGCTAGTAGAGCTGGGAGAATAAAAGGTTACCCTAATGTCACTTGGTCTGAGTGAATCCACCAATGTAGGTTTTTTCTGCATGATTCCATCAGTATTATTTGGTGAGACATTGGGAGTTCTTGCATGAACCACTGTGAAAAAGAAGAAATTGTAGAATTCTCATGTGCATTCGAGCTAGAGGAATCACACTGACTGCTGCTGCCATTGTGCCCAATACTTTCAGAACTTCCCTTGCTTGAGTTTTTGTTTTGAACAGGAGATCCAACACTTGTGCTTGAATTAACTGTATCCTTTCTATTGGAAGCTTTACCATTATTGTAGTTGTGTCTAAATCTGCGCCTATAAAAATGATATGTTGAGATGGCAATAAGACAGATTTTTTTGTAGTTTATAGTAATCCTTAAATGAGCAAAGAACTGTAAGGTGGTGTCTCTTGCTTGTATTAGTAGATGCTTGGTGGTGCTGGTTAGGAGTCAGTCATCTAGGTATGGAAGCACTCAGAATCCAGAACCAATGCCATACATTTGTTGAACACTCTTGCAGCTTTAGTGAGGCCAAAGGGCAGAGCTCGAAATTGATAATGACTGGCTCCCAGACGAAAGCGCAGATGACTCCTGGATGGCCTATCCATTCTTATGTGGTAGTACACATCCTAGAGGTCTATAGAGCACATCCAACTGTCTTTTCCCAGGAAGGGAAGTATCGTCTGCAGTGTGACCATCTGTAACTTTGTCTTTTTTACTGATTTATTCAGTCTGCTGAGATCTAATATCACTCTCCAGTTCCCTGTTTTCTTTGGAACCAAAAAGAATGTTGAGTAAGTCCTGGATCCTGTCTGGCCTGCGGGGACTGACTGGATGATTCCTCTTCTAGGAACTTCTGAATTTCTATGGTTGCTTGATCCCTGTGACTGAGTGGAATGTCCGGGATCCTTTTGCTTTGTGGGGGTGGCATGGAAAAGGGTATTGAGTAACCTCTGGATATGACGCTTTGTACCCACTTGTCTTTTATTCTTTTTAGCCAGGCATCTGGATACAAAGATAAGCGACCCCCGACTGCCTCCAGAGTAGGGCAGATGGGTCTCCTTTCAGGAGCACTGAAAAGGCTTACTGAAGAAAGATTCCCAATCGCCCTGATTCTGCAGACCCTCTCTGCCACATGGCCGCCGTCTTCTGTTATTACCTCCTCCTCTGCTCCTGGAGGAAGGTTCACCATGTGTGTCTTGAAAAACTCTCTGCGATTTCCAAAACCACATCTTTCCCCCCTTTTGACCCTTGGGATAGGGTCTAGAAGGAGTGGAAAAAACAGACTCTGATGGCAGAGAGAGTTTTTCCTTCCTGTTCACACCTGGTTAGTGTTTCTTTGACCTTAGGCCTGAACAGAGACGCACCATCAAAAGGGGTGTTAATAAAGGATGACCTGAAGGGTTCCGTAAAATTACACAAGCGCATCCAGGAATGTCCCCCTAGGGACAATTCCTGAACTGCTGACCTACTCGCTCCATCGGCTGCATAAGAAACTAGTCTCATAGATGAGTTCACTATGGAATTAAGGGTGGACAGCTGGGATGATACCTTATCTGCTATCCCCTCAGCTACTGAACCCTGAAGAGTATCTCCAAGCTCTTTTAGGAGATCTCTCTGTAATCTAGTGAAGTGGGTGAGGTAATTCAGAGACCTGAGAGTTAAGGTTGCTGAAGAGAAAAAGAAGTTATGTACTCACCATAACGTTTCATCTGAGTAGGTAACTTCATTTGTCTGCAATCTGTGGGTATCGGATCTGAGCCGGCAGCTTTCCAAGCTAAAAGATCCGAGCTCCAAGCTCCACCCCTACCCACAATGCCCTGCCATCTCCCTCTAACCCTCAGATCGAGTTTGCCAGAAAAAAAGGCAATAGGAAATTCTATAACCTAGGAAAGGATTACAATACGTTCCAGTGATGTCAACTGAACAAGGACATATCCTGATCCTTTGATAACGAACTAAGGGTCTGGGGGATGGATGGAGGGTCGGTTGCAGACAAATGAAGTTACCTACTCAGATGGAATGTTATGGTGAGTACATAACTTCTTTATCTGAAGTAGTTTACTTCATTTGCTCAGCAACCTGTGGGACAGAGTCCCCAGCTACCAGCCCTTATGGAAGGATATTCCGGAGCATTGCGGAGCCAAACGATGCACGTCCTCTGGATATTAAATCCAATTTATAGTGTGTAATAAAGGTATGAGAGGAAGCCCAAGTAGCTGCTGAGCAAATGTCATCCAAAGAAACCCTTGACCAGAAAGCAGCAAAAGTAGCCATAGATCGGGTAGAATGGGCTCGCACTCTCAGGGGCTCAGGACGACCAGAACTTTTGTATGCTAGGAGAATGCACTGGGAAATCCATCTAGCTAAGGTTGCTTCAGTGACTGGCTTCCCCAGACAGGATTTTGCAAAGGAAACAAAAAGTTGATCAGATTTTCGAAGATCTGCTGTTCTGTTTAAGTAAAAACGTAACTGTCTGTGAACATCCAGACATTGAAGTCTGTATTCTCCTTTGTTTTGGAAATTTGGAAAGAAGACAGGTAGATTGATGGACTGGTTGATGTTGGCTTCTGAAGCCATTTTGGGCAGAAAAGAGGGATTAGTCCTGAGGGAGACCCTGTCTTTATGAAAGATGATGTATGGCGGCTTACTGCAAAGAGCATGAAGCTCCGATATCCTTCTAGCAGAAGTAATGGCAATCAGGAAGGCCGTCTTCCAAGATACATATTTTAAGTTGACTGAAGCCGCGGGTTCAAAAGGAGGCCCAGTCAGAACTTGAAGAACTAGGGTAAGATCCCATGGAGGCACTGCATCTTTAATAGGGGGTCTTAACAAAAAGGTTCCTTTCATGAATGTTTTGCATCTCCTGGAGGACACTAGGGGCCCTGAACTGTTTCCAACATGGTAGTGGGAAATAGCTGCCAACTGAACTTTAATAGTAGAAGCACTAGCTCCTTGATCAAAGGTATGAGAAAGAAAGTCTAGAACTGCTGGGATAGGAGCCGTGAAGGGGTCCAAGTTCCTGTGCTCCACCCAGACAGAGAAACGTTTCCATTTACTCTTGTAGATTTTCCTGGTAGATAGTTTATGGGCGGCCACCAGGATGGCCTTAACCGAGGAAGATACACCGGGAGTCCTAACCATTAAGGGAACTGGATCATCCAAGCTGAGAGTTTGAGGTAGTCCAGGTCGGGGGTCTTCAATCCTAAAGGAAGAGAGATCAGATCCGGATTGGGATCTAAGATCCAGGTAGGATGTACTAGATGAGACCGCAGGTAAGGGAACCAGGTTTGACGAGGCCAGAATGGGGCTATGAGGATAACTCTGCTCCCCAGCCGATGAGCTTTCTGCAAGAATTTTGTCATCAATGGAAGAGGAGGATAAGCATACAGAAGACAGGATGGCCAAGCATGAACTAGAGAGTCTCTGGGGGCTTCCCCTGGTGGGGGAATCAGAGTGAGGAACTCGCTGCACTTTGTGTTTGAAGCCGAGGCGAAGAGATTGCAGCAAGGTTGACCCCATTGGAGGAAGATTTGTTTCGCTACTGCTGGATTCAGAGACCACTCGTTAGGTGAGAGGATCATTCGACTCAACCTGTCCGCCAAGATGTTTGACCGACCCGGGATGTGTGCTGCTATGAGAAAGCAGTTGGTAGATATCACCCATTCCCATACTCTCATTGCCTCCCTGCAAAGTGGATAGGATCTGGTTCCCCCCTGTTTGTTTATGTACCAGACTACCCACATGTTGTCTGTTTGAAGTGCAATAGTTCCTGGAGAGAGAAGGGGATGGAGAGCCTGCAACGCTAGAAGCACCACCCTCATCTCCAGGATATTGATATGCAGTGAGGTCTCTGTGAAAGTCCACGTGCCTTGGACGGATCTGCCCATGCAATGCCGCCCCCACCCGAGGAGAGATGCATCCGTAGTCACCGTGACTTGGGGAGGGAGTATAACAAAGGGGCGGCCTTCTTGAAGATCTTTGGAGTGGAGCCACCAAAAAAGCGACTCCCTGCAAATCCTGCTGAGGGGAATAGGAGTAGACAGGGGATGAAAAAGAATGGACCATTGAACTTGTAATGTCCATTGAAGGATTCTCATCTTCAGGCGAGCGAAGGGAGACAGATTGATGGCTGCTGCCATGGATCCCAGGGCCCTCAGGACTAGTTCCTCTGGGGGAGCTGACGATTGTAAGAGGTCTAGAATGTGAAGGCTTAGACTGCGAAGTCTGTCTGCTGTTAGAAAGACTCTGGATTGAGTAGTGTCTATCCTGGCCCCTATGAATTCCAAAGTTTGAGTAGGTTGAAGGGAGGATTTCTGGTAGTTTATTGTGATCCCCAGGTGATGGGATAGGTGTAAGAAGTAGACACTACCTGAGCAGAGTTGATGCCTGGTGGGGGCGGTTAGGAGCCAGTCATTCAGGTATGGAAAGACCTGTATTCCCTGAAGCCTCAGGTGGGCCCCTACAACTGCCATGACCTTGTTGAACACCCTGGGGGCTGTGGTGAGACCGAAGGGTAGGACCCTGAACTGATAATGGCTGGCTCCTAGCCAAAAGCGGAGGAACCTTCTGGATCGTCTGTCCATCAGAATGTGGTAGTATGCATCCTTGAGGTCTATCGAGCACATCCAGTCATTCTCCTGCAAAAGTGGGAGAATGGACTGAATAGTGACCATCCGGAATTTTTCTTTGGCGACTGACAGGTTCAGTGTTGACAGGTCAAGAATGGGTTGTACGTCCCCCGTCTTTTTTGGCACCAAAAAGAACCTGGAGTAAAAGCCTGATCCAGATTATTTGGGGGGGGACGCGCTGGATAGCTCTTTTTCTTAGCAGCCCTCGAATTTCTGATGCTGCTGCCTCCCTCTGATCGGGTGGAACATCGGGGAGTTTTGTTGATCAGGGAGGGTGAGATAGGAAAGGAATTGAATAGCCTCTGGATATGATTCGGAGCACCCAGCGATCTGTCGTAATGGACTCCCATTTCGCTAGGTATTCTGAGAAGCACCCCCCCCACCGACTGCCTCCAGAGAGGAGCAGTCGGGCAACCCCTCAGGGCTGCTGTGCGGGTCGATCCGAAAAAGGTTCTCTCCACCCAAAAATCTTCGGACCCCCTATGCCGGCATCCACCCTGTCCTCCTCTGCCTCTGAAGGACGAGGGATCCGGAGCAAAATGGGATTGTTGAGCTTTCCGGAACCACATCTTCTTCTGTCCTCTTTGGTACCTGGAGTAGGACCTCTGAGGAGCCAAGAAGCGGATCCCGACGGCAGACACCATCTTCCCATCTTTCTCCCTCTGGAGAAGCGTATCGCAGACGGTTTTGCCGAAGAGCGTAGAACCGTTAAAAGGGGCGTTCGCGAAGGACGCCTTGAAGGGTTCCGCAAAATTGCAGAGACGGAGCCAGGCCAGTCTACGTAAGACGACGCCCGTTCCGCTAGCTCTAGCCGCTGCCTCCATAGCATGGGAGAGAAGCCGCATAGATGTGTTGGTGATTGACTTGAGAGTGGCCATTCGAGCCGAGAAGGTCCGATTGTCCTCGGCCAACATTGACTCTAGGGGCGACCCAGCGTACTCCTTCAGGTCCTGCTGGAGCTGAATCACGTGTGCCATATAATTCAGTGACCTTACAGAGAAGGTCGCTGAAGAGAACATTCGCTTTCCCAAACGGTCCACCATCCGAGACTCCTTGTCTGGAGGATGCACCGAGGAACTCTCCTGTGCTAATTCCTTTTAAGTGGCAGCCTCCACCACCATGGCATCCACTGGGGCACCCTTGCTCCAAACTGTCCTGTCCATGGGAGGGCTGAGGATCCTGTCCGGTCTCTTGGGTATTGGCTCGACAGTGTCCGGCTCCTTCCATGCCCTGGTAGTTATGAGGTCTACCAGGGGATCGGCAGGAGGGGACACCCAAGAGGTAGATGGGCCTGCGTCAAATGCCTCCAGAAACACAGACTCATCCGAGGAAGGTTTTTGGGCAGACCACCCCCCCTCTAATGCGTAACATTTCCATTATGTCTCCAAAGGAGACGTCTTCAGGGGGTGACCTTGGGGAACCTTCCCCTTCCTCTAAGTCTGTGTCTTCCGTGTGGGACTCGGGTGAGTCCAAGTGCCTCCTCTTGCACTTCCGTTTGTGAGGGACCTCTTCGGGGGGACTGTCCGAGGAGGCCTCATCAACGATGTCCTGTTCCTCTAGGGGAACCATCTGGGACGTAGGCGCAGGCTGTCCCTGGGGCCGGATGATGGAGGACAGGCCCGTCTGAGAGGGAATGGCAGGTGGATCCATAGCAAGAGCCTGGGGCCTCGAATCCCTCGAAAGAACCCTCTCCATGATGTCGAACGCCGAGGGAGAACTGCTTTCTCTTGGATCCGAAAGCAGTCTCCTCAGATCCGGCGAGTGGATCGGCAGTGCGCTCCGACCTCAACGGAGCAGAAGGCCCACTAACTCCTCCAGATCCGCCACTCAACCCACGGCCCCGAGAGCTCGGATCTGAAAAAGGATCCGACAGACTCGAGGGTACAGTCGGCGCCGAAGTAGAAACCACTGTCGGCGCCGACATCACCCCGGCTCCGAAGCTAGATGGATCCGACTGCTCCGAAACCCGAAGGCGGGTCGGAGAAGGAGCACTGAGGGCAAAAAAGGGGGTTGAGCCCCCCCCCCGGAGGGGGGGAGGCAAGAGCACTCCCATCTGCATCTGGGCCTGAAGAAATCGACGCATCATCCAGTCCATGTCAGCATCGGATAAACTTCTTGTAGATCTGGACAAAGCCACCGAGGCCAGCCGGGAAGGCCACCTAGATGACCTCAAAG
>NC_056732.1:1563305881-1563313381 GCF_019279795.1 Protopterus annectens
GTCAAACAGCTTAAAACCAATTCTAAAGGTCGGGTAAAAAAGCAACGTCAATTAGGAATTCCTCAGGCACACAGGTGGATTGAGGAAGTAAACCGAAGGGAACAAAAGAATAATAATTCAAAAGCAATGTTTTTAGATAAGGAGGACAATAATTTAGTAATAGCATCAGCCCCTTCGCCTCCCTTACCAGAATATGAGGCAAGTGAACAAATCAGTCCACCCCTGCGATATCCTGCTGTCAATGGAAGTGGAGACATTACAAAAGCGAAACCGTTTGTTAGAGATCCTGTCGAGACCAGGTCTCGAACACGGGCAGGAAACTCAAAAGGGGACATTGAGTTATATCAAATGGGTAGAAATTCAGGATATATGAGTGAAGAAGAAATATGCCCAGTTATAGAAGTGCCAACTATTCTAGTGTATAGACCCTGGACGCCGGAAGACATCCGGAAAGCCACTGAGGGAATTCCCCATCCAAAAGTTAATTTTAGAAAGTTCTTAGAAGATTTGCAAGGAATGAGGCTGAGTTATAATTTAAACGGAGAAGAGGTAGAAAAAGTAGTCAGACAAATTGTGGTACCAGATTGGCACATGATTAGTGGCGACTGGAATCCCCACGACATTGCGCTCAGGCCCCTCCCACATAGCAGCACAGAGTTAGACAACAGAGTGAAAGGTCTTACAGACCGAATCTATGAGAAATGGAAACCCAGGGCAGACTGGACTTGCATTAATCAATGCATCCAACAAGAAGGTGAGACTGTTGACAGATATTATGCCAGACTGTTAGAATGTTTTAATAACCATTGTGGAATGCAGGTTCCTGAAGATCAGACACATGATTCCTCATATGAGCAGCAGTTAAAGAATGCATTTTTGAAAGGCAGTATTGCACCCATAAGCAGTTTTATTACAAAACACATGGTAGATCATCGTACAAGCAGATTACAGTCATTGCTTGAATATGCTAGGCATGCCGAAAGGCATTTTAATAGCAAAAAGAAAAAGAAAGCCCAAGTATTTTCTGTAGAAGATGGAGCAGAAGTATATGTAGTACAGTCCGGTAAAAAGGGCAGGAAAAATGTCCAGGGAAACAAACAATCTGATCAACGATTAGAGGACTTTGAAGGGCAAAAGAAAAGGAGTGAATGTTTTAAATGCGGTAAGAAAGGACACTTGGCAAGGGATTGCAAGAAAAATAAGAAGGCAACCATGGAGGATAAGGAGGGTGAGGACTGACTATATGATAGTCAGGAATCACTAGAAGGGGATAGCAGATAAGGGACATATGAGTATGTGATAGAGGGAGTAGAGAATGTGACAGAAGAAATAGAGGAAGTGCAAGAAGTCATGGATAGTGAAGAAAATGAAATATTGGATTTGGCTTTATTGAGCTTAGAGCTCTATTTAGCAGACACAAAACCAGAAGTCACACTCCTGGTAGAAGGGAGGGAAGTCACATTTTTGTGTGACTCAGGGGCCTCACGGACCCTGGTACATCCCTCCAAACTGCCAGAGAATTCAGAGTCATCTGATTACATATTAGTGAAAGCAGCTAATGGATAGCTGTATCGGGAGCCCCTCTCCCATAATATTGTGATAACTGATCCTGTTTCAGGATTGACCCAGAAAAGCAAAATTGTTGTTTCTGCAAAATGCCCAGTAAACCTCTTGGGCAGAGATCTTATGCAGCTATTTGGTAGAGCAGTAGTTCCGACTATGCAGGGTATGGAAGCACAGCGACAAATTGATACCTTTGCAGTGCAATTGGAGGGTGGAATGTTTTATTGGTACAGCCAGGACTTGGTTATGACTGGTCCAGGGGCGGTGACCGAGGAGTTGATGAACGTAGCCATCAGCAAGTTCCCCTCCCTTGACATTGATAAACAGCATTTGTTGCACTGTACTCTGTATTATTGTAACACACCAGGACCTGATAAGGAATATGAGCAAGAATTGTTTAGAAACCGTGCAAACAGATTGGTATTGCATAATCTGTACTGGGGGGTCCCCTTGAGTTGATCGACACGCCGAAACACCGACACTAAGAAGACCGACTTGAGAAGACCAACGAGACAGATGATCGACGAGGTGAAATCCCGACAGCCGAAACACCGACATGGGCAACGTGTGAGCGCGAGTCGGTAAGTGTGCGATAGTGAGGGATTTAGCATTAGGGAGCAGACAGGTAAGTGTGAGATAGTGTGGGATTTAGGGTTAGGGTGCAGGAAAGGTGAGTGTGCGGTAGTGTCGGACTTAGGGTGCGGGTAAGGTAAGTGTGCGATAGTGACGGACTTTAGGTGAAGTGATGGGTTAAGTGAGTTAGGGTTAGGGTGCGGGTAGGGTAAGTGTGCGATAGTGACGGAATGTAGGTTTAGTGGCGGGTTAAGTGAGTTAGGGTTAGGGTGCGGGTAGGGTAAGTGTGTGGTAGTGTCGGACCTTAGGGTTAGGGTTTGAGTTACGGTTAGTGCATGTATAGTTGTGTGTAATGTGTAGTTTACGTTTTGGGTGTCGGTGTTATGGTGTTCGGTTTTGTGAGTTGTTGGTTTTGTGCGTTTTCGGTGTTTTGGTGTCGGTGTTTTGAGTGTCGGGTTTGTGGCGGGTCGGTGTTGTGATAGGGATCCATACTGGGACACAGAAGGGAACAGTGTAGCCAGCTGTTCATTGCCCCAGGAGTTCTTTGCACTCTACAAATCTAATCGATTACCACATGTTAGCTTAACTAAGGACAAGAATGTAAAATGGGTAGACTTGGGAGAAAAAGTCACGAGATGGGAGAAACAGACAGAGAACTGTCAGAACAAGGAATACAAATGCAGAAGTTGAATTGGATAACTCAGACCCGCCCAGCTGTACACTTGCAGTCTAGCAAGGACAGCTGATCAGCACTCCTATTGAAGGAGGAAGAGAATGCCATACAGAATATACCAGAAACTCTCTGGTCAACAGGAAAATCAGATGTAGGACTTATTCGTACAGTGGGACCAGTTACTATTATGCCAAAGTCAACATTTAGACCACAAAAAAGACAGTATCCCTTAAGAAAAGATGCAGAGGTAGGAATCAAACCTATTATAGCAGCTTTACTTAAGGAAGGGGTGCTGGTGGAATCACCTGATTCAACATGTAACACACCCTTATTTCCTGTTAAGAAAGCGAATGGGGAGTGGCGTATGGTCCAAGATTTACAAGCGGTAAATGACGCAGTAATACCAAGGGCACCTACAGTGCCAGACCCACACACCCTGTTGAATGATTTAAAACCTCAACTGAAATATTTTTCTGTGGTAGATAACAGCAATGCGTTCTTCTCGATACCGATACACCCTGACAGCCAGTATTAGTTTGCATTTACATTTCAGGGGAAAAGGTATACATATACGCGACTACCACAGGGGTATTGTGAAAGTCCAACAATATTCTCACAAGAAATGACAAGCAACTTGGCGGGGTTTACCCCACCGAGAGGTAGTCAGATTTTGCTTTATGTTGATGATATCCTGCTGGCGTCCCCCACCCAGCAAGATTGTAAAGAAGATACTATAGCGCTATTACAATTTTTAGCCACTGAAGGACATAAAGTAAACAAAAATAAACTGCAGCTTTGGAAAAAACAAGTTAAATACCTAGGATATGTAATATCCAAGGAGGGTAGAACATTAGATGAGGACAGAAAAATAGCGATTTTACAAGCACCAAAACCCACTACCAAGAAGGAAATGATGTCCTTCCTGGGCACGACTAATTTTTGTCGGAGCTGGATTCCAAACTATGCCTTGGAATCTGCACCACTGACTAACCTGATTTATAAAAAGCCTATGGCAGCACAGGATTTATTACAATGGACACCAGAAGCAGAATCTGCCTTCTGCAAACTGAAACAGTTAATAGCGTCCTCACTAGTTTTGGGATTACCAAACTATCATAAACGTTTTTTCCAAACTGTAGATTGTAAGCAAGGTTATATGACATCAGTGTTAACACAGCAGCATGGGGACAAGCAACGCCCTATTGCTTATTATTCATCACAACTGGACCCAGTGGCATGGTCTTTACCTCACTGTGTACAAGCAGTAGTTGCAGCTGCAATGGCAGTACAGGCTTCGGCCTCAGTAGTGTTGTTCCACCCTTTCACATTGAGAGTGCCTCATGCAGTTGCAATTATTTTACTACAAGAAAAGGTAGCATATCTTTCCCCTGCTAGGCATCTTTCCTGTATGACTATATTGTTGAGCCAACCTCATATGACAACTGAACGATGTACAACTTTGAACCCTTCTACCTTGCTCCTAACCCCTGCAGATGGCACACCACACAGCTGCCTGCAGGTGATTGAGCAAAAGACACTACCTAGAAAAGACCTTACGGATGTTCCCTTGGATGATGCCGAGGTGACATACTACGTGGATGGCTCATGCAAAAGGGGTCCTGCAGGACAGAACCTAGTAGGATATGCAGTAGTTTTTGACACAGACATTATAGAAGCGAAATCTTTACCACACAGTTTATCTGCACAAGCAGCAGAATTGATTGCCTTGACACAGGCATGTACCTTAACAA
Source organism: Protopterus annectens (assembly GCF_019279795.1). Taxonomy (NCBI): domain Eukaryota; kingdom Metazoa; phylum Chordata; order Ceratodontiformes; family Protopteridae; genus Protopterus; species Protopterus annectens. The sequence continues at coordinate 1,563,310,442 of NC_056732.1, forward strand.
AGGGTAAATGTGTGAACATTTTTACTGACAGCCAGTACGCTTTTTCTACTGTACATGTTTTTGCGCAACAGTGGAAAAATCGAGGAATGATAACATCTACTGGCAAACCGATTAATCATGCACTGTTTATTTTAGATCTTTTAGAATCTATTCAGTTACCTCAGAAAGTAGCTATTTGTAAATGTGTAGCTCATACCAGGCAACAGGATAGGATTTCAAAAGGTAATGCGAGAGCCGATACAGCTGCAAAGCAGGCAGCATCAGAAGCATTTCTTTTGAATGAGGAATTACAACCCTCTGAGCTTTTAGACTTAGAAATGTTAAAAACAATGCAGACACTTACTACGAAAGCTGAAAAACAGATGGGTAAAACGAGGAGCAATTCTTGAAAAGGGGCTGTACATCTCTAAAGAAAGGAAACCGATATTGCCATCTAATTTGTTTAGATATGCAGCTTTGTTGAGCCATGGGCAGAGTCATGTCTCAACAGGGGGGATGGTACAGCTGGTGAACCAAGTGTTCATGACGTATGGCTTCTCAAATTACTCTAAAAAATTTTGTTTGTTATGTCACACCTGTAATAAACATCATGCACAAGGGGTGTTAAAGCCCAAGCAAGGGAGTTTCCCTACACCACCGTATCCGTTTCATACTATCTGTATAGATTTCATAGAGTTGAATAAATGTGAAAATAAGAAGTATTGTCTTGTCATTGTAGATATGTTTTCCAGATGGGTGGAAGCCTTTCCGACTAAAAATCCAGATGCTACAATGATGGCCAAAGTCCTTGTAAAAGAAATCATCCCTAGATTCGGCATTCCGGAATGGATCTACAGTGACAATGGCACGCACTTCGTGAATCAGACCATACAACAGCTAAGTAAATATTTCAGAATTTCTTTAAAAAATCATTGTGCGTATCACCCGCAATCAGCAGGTCTAGTAGAGAGGCATAATTGTATTTTAAAGAGTAAGCTAAGAAAGTGTATATCAGAAACGCAGAGAAATTGGATGTACTGTCTGCCCCTGACACTGTTGAGCATGAGAACTGTTCCAAATGCAAAAGGATTGACTCCTTTCGAAAAGCTCTTTGGAAGGGCTTATTATATACCTCAGTGGAAATCTCTCATGCCCCGCAGACCAGGAAGCTGATGGTACATTAGCAGAGTATATGTGTAAGTTATTAAATTCTAAACATTTGTTGCAGTTAAATTCTGTTTCAGATAAAGAACGAACCCGGCCGTCAGAAGTGGCAGTGCCCCCTGGAACTTGGATTTGGCTGAAGGTGGTCAAAAAGAAGAATTGGGCATCTCCAAAGTGGGAAGGTCCATATCAAGTGCTTTTGTCAACACCAACTGCAGTCAAGATCGTGGAGCGTTCTTCTTGAATCCACCTGATGCACTGTAAATTAGTTAAAGACTTTGAACTAGACAAAAATCTTGTCACATGCCAAGAGCAAAAATGATAGAGTCCAGAAGAAACAGGAATGCAGAACAACTCTTTCCTCAGAAGTATTGCATAATCATCCTGTTAACTGTATTTGTGACAATAATCTTTTTGTTGTGGCCTTTTCTTTTCCCAGCCACACAGACTGAACTGAATAAACGTGAAGCATTACTCATAAATTGCCATCCAAACTTTAACACTTACCAGGCAATTAAATATGTGTATGCTGAGACTTTCAATGTTTCAAATTGCTGGATTTGCACAGCTTTGCCGACAGCATACAGGGGTTATTAATGAATACGGTCCCCCTTGGGGTCAATGAGACCTGGGAGAACTTGATTTATGATACCTCAACCATTACAGCACAAGATAAAATAGCATTGCACTTGTCTGTTCCACAAAAGGGAACTGTGTGTTTTTATAAAAATGATACTGTTCAGGTGGGTTGGAGCAATTGCAATGTGACTGTTCCTTATAGATGTTATACTAAAGGAAACAAAGTAGATCTTTATTGTAATACAAACTATGATTCATTTCTTGGACTGATGCATAAAACACTTGATGAAGTAAAACATAATTCTGTTCTTTATAAACAGCTGTCTATAATTGATAGAAAAATGTTTCATGCAGGGCGAGTGTATATTCATAGCAGGGTTACTACTAAAGCAGAGGACTGTTATTTTGTGTGTGCCAGAAAGGCATACAAATGGTTACCTGAGAATTGCTCCGGCAGTTGTTTTTTGGGTTACCTGGTTCCAGCCATACGACACACTGCAGTTTTGCCTCATGGAAAAATTCGAAATGTCCGAGAAGTCGTCAAGAAACCTTTAAATCCAGTGGGACAAATCGATGTGCGTTGGAAAGACCATTATTCCCTAGGCAAAGGGCTGACACATATGGACTTGAGTGATAGCGTTATATCGTGGGCAGGCATATCACCAGCATATGGAGCAGTGAAATCGATCTGGGAGCTGAGAAAACTGTCAAAACTTCTCGAAGTAATGAGCAACGCAACTTTTTCTGCTCTCGAATTGGTGACTGATGAACTGAATGCTATGAGAACTGTAGTGCTCCAAAACCGCATGGCTCTCGACTTCACCCTAGCGGCGAAAGGTGGTACGTGCGCTTTAATCCAAGAAGAATGCTGTTGGTATATTCCTGACCATAAACACGAGATAGACAATCATCTTGAGGTAATTCAGCAAGTGTCGGCCATGACTAAACCAGGCCCAAACCCACTGACGGACTTTTTCCAGAAATGGTTTGGGGGATGGGGTACCATCCTAATGAATATCCTGATTGCCATTTGTGTAGGTATGCTCCTACTGGGAGTATGTGTTTGTTGTGGTATCCCCTGCATGAAAAGACTGATTAAAGACCTTATAGACATGTCAGTTTCTGAAACCTTATATCAAAGTACTGAGTCTGAAGAACTGTTAAAAGACTGAAAATGCTTTCATAAGTTTAAACTGAATCACTCTCTTAACTGCAAAT